>NW_028324303.1:11278991-11546491 GCF_058129835.1 Hydra viridissima
AAATTGAACATTATTGCCAAATATGAAAGCGGGCACATGCTACAAGAAAACAACAGTTTACAAAGGAAAGTTCAGGTTCTCACTGAATCAAACTGCGCACTGTTAGACGAAAACCAGATCTTAAAGGCGACGTGTCAGAAGAACAAAGTTCACCTGAAAGAATTGCGAGAAAAAAACAACGCGTTAACTAGCGAGTTTGAAAAGGTCAAACGAAACAACCTCACCGCTCAAGCGCGAAGCGACAACCTGAGACACAAACTCGATCGAAAGTTAGTGAAAATGAAAGGAAAAGTTGCGAGATTAGAAAAATATTCGAAAAACTTAGAAGAAAACGTGCATCTGTTAAAAAAAGAAAAGAGTTGTAATCAAACCTTCAATGACAGCGGTTTAGTTCAGGATGACGCTCATTATATATTTGACACGTGAAGTATTGCTCACGAATAGCGAACGATATTTTAAGTTTTTGCATTAAATTGATTACATATCATGCTACTTCTAATTGTATATAAAACAGGTATAATTTTCAAATATTTAATATTTGCGGACCGATTTGTGAGATTTAATTAATACTAAATTTTTTTATTAATGCTACATTTTTAATGTGGCGAGATTACTAATATTAATTGATACTAAATGTTAATTAGAAGCTAGTTAATGAAACTAATTAATACTAATATTAGTTGCTAGCGAGACGATGCAATCAAACTGCATGGAAAGTTTTATATTAAATTCAGCTCGAATTAATACTGAATTTTTAATATGGCGAGAATTTTTTAAACTCTAACGCCTTCGTGTAAATATTTCTAGAATTAGTATAATGTGTGTGTATGTGTGTCTATATATATATATATATATATATATATATATATATATATATATATATATATATATATATATATATATATATATATATATATATATATATATATATATATATATATATATATATATATTTCTATATATATATAACCAAAAATGTAGATAAATATTTTTGTTTTGTTTAAACAAACAACTTTTCTTTTTTAATCAACTTTTTAACATTGGAATGCGGAACATTTTTAGCAAATAAACGAACATGTAAATATTAGAAGAAAATTAATTTTCTAAGATGTGTTTAAATTACTTTATTAATAACTGTTGTAAGATGTTTTTAACCTTGCAACGTTTGGATTGTATAATTCTTAAAGCAAATTCGAAAGATTCCTAAATCACGATTCAACTTTCGAGAATAGGTCATTAAAAAACCTCTTCATTTACTTACCTCTTGATTTGATTTTTTAACAATTCGTAATTTATTAAACCGGGAGATTTTCCCAAATTTGGTTACCTGGTTTTGACGTAGCGCGTTTAATATAATAATATGGTCATATAAAACGTGTTCGTGCTTAATATAACGATATTACTATTATTTTTATATTATAAAAATAGGGTAGGGCGGGGCTAGTTTAGAATAGGGGCAAGTTGGGCAACTTAAATATCTCGAAAACTACGCATCAAATGACAAAACGTCTATTTGATGAAAGATAGGTATATGTAATGGTGATACAATGCGCATCAAATGGTTGTAGGACCGCGGTCAAGTGAGATGTACGAGCATTTTTTCGATTTTGGACCAAAAAAGTAAAAAAAAAATATTTTTGCTATTTTTCTCTAACATTCTTAAAGAAACATTTGCCTGGCATCACTTAAGTGTTGATATCGATTTATTGACTTTAGTCGATATCTATTTATTGACTTATTTACTTATTTGTATTACCATTTATTTGACTTTCGATTGTATTTAGCCATTTTTCCCTAAGTATTATAGCTCTCTTTATAACCTAACTTTTGTGTCATCTAGTCGGGGTAAGTTGAGCAAGTTTGAAAAAAAAAAATAAATCGGCATTATCGGATACGGAGAAACAAATTTCGTTGGGTAAACATTTTAAGGTCCATAAACACTTTTAAATTAATCATTATTAAATACTCTTAACAATTAAAATTCTGAAATCCTTTTTTTTTTTTTTAATATTTTAATATAGTTTTAAAAATATTACTTATATAACTTAATATTATAATAAAATTACAATATTACTAAGAAAATATAAAAGTCAAAAGTTCAGAAATTGAAATTTTACCTTTACTTTCAACATCTCTGCGATAAAATAACACAAAAACTTAAAACTTAGTTATAACCAGGTTTTAAGCATCAATCGAACAACGCAAAAAAAGGTGGACCATTGCACGATGAGTAAGAAGTATTGAAAGAACGGATTTTAGGAGCAATCAAATATTTAAGATTTCATAAGAAATAGTTGATGATTAAATCAAGACATTTTTCTCATTAAATTTTTTAACTGTGGAAAGCTGCGAGAAATTAGCCGAAAATAAAAAGTTTT
This sequence comes from Hydra viridissima, assembly GCF_058129835.1. NCBI lineage: Eukaryota > Metazoa > Cnidaria > Hydrozoa > Anthoathecata > Hydridae > Hydra > Hydra viridissima. The sequence goes on from NW_028324303.1 coordinate 11,281,370, forward strand.
TCGTTTCTCTTCATAAAGTTTTTCATTTCTCTTCAGTGTTTTATTGCATCAATATGCTGCTATGGTACAGATATTCTGGTTTTCTAAAAGTGACAATGTTTTTTTTTTTATCATTATGAAATGAAAAGTTTTTCTGTTTTTTTTATCATTTTGATATGAAAATTTTTTTTGTTTATTCGATCAACTGATCACATTCCTAATCCCAAACTAATTATTTTTATTGAAGGAAACTCTATGACCACGTCTTTTTTAATATTCCTGTCAGGAATACTAATTTTACTAATTCCTTCAAAAAAACGTATTTCAGGAATTTCCTGAAATACGTTTTTTTGAAGGAAACTCTATGACCAGTCTTTTTTCATATTCCTTAAATACGTTTTATTGAAGGAAATTCTATGACTAGTTTTTTTTCATATTCCTTAAATACGTTTTAACATTTTCTTTCGAAAACTGATTTTCACTACCGAATCTCATTGACTGGTAGAAAATTTTAAAATCAGGCCACGTATTTTGATTAAGACATGGACAGCATTAACATTTTATTTTATAACAAGTAACGTTAAAACAATAGCTAGATGTTGTCATCGATACATATTTATATATTATATATATATATTTACATTATATTTGAAACTCTAAATAAAACCTTACTCAAGAGAACAATATGTATAATACAACCTGGAACACATTAAGATAATTCCATTTAGCAACATCAAACACATTAACAACAGATGTTTATTTTGCATTCATGTACACTTTCTTTTTCCTTCCGACACTACAGGAGCTAAGTAGCATCAGCAGAATATTCGATAGGATCTTTACTGTTCCTCATTTAAAACGCTTTCGCTGTCATCAGAACGACTGCCACTGTCAATTTCCTCAATCTCAACGTTACTAAAATCGTTATCGTCTTCATTTTCGTCTTGAGATAAATTTTCACTTTTAAGCTCTTTAAAATCATCTTCTTCATTTACTTCATCGTCACTATCGCTTACATCATTAGCAAGATCAAGTTGAATCTCTTCTTGTTTATTACCTCTGCGCCAAAGAAACACCATGGTAACTACCGCAAGGATATTTGTAAAAGCAAAAAGACTGAACGTAATTGGCCACTGATGCATGTAATACCTGAAATAAATTTTTTTTGTCAAAATTGTGTTTTTTGATATTACTAGTATGAACATAAGTTCCATTTGAAAACTGAATTTTTCAAAAAACTCTCAAAATCACTCGAAAAGCAAGTCGCAAACGATAATTCGACGTTCCGCTTTTTAATTTCTTTTCGTCCAAATGTTTTCAATATCGGAATTTTTCAGTAAAAAAAAAAGTTAAAAAAATGTTAAAACCTCTTGTTACAAAATATTTAATTAGACGATGCATTTCAAGAATTTAATTTACCTTATCCCAGAAAATACTGCTTTGATCCTTAGGCGTGCTGAGTAGAATTGTATGCGTTTGGAATAGATGGTGACATTTGCCACTTCAGCCGGTTCGTACTATAAAACAAAGTTGAAAGTGTTCCAAAAATTATTATTTTTTTTAATCTTAGTAATTGCAAAAAGTATTACAACTTTGAACTGGAAGATAACATCAAAAGCAATAATAAAAATCAACAACTACTTTTTAAAGGATATTTAGTAAGAAATAATCAAATTTATATATCGATGAATTTTTTGAAAACATGTTGATACTGCATATTTTTAACATAATCAAAGATTATTTATCTATAGCATAATTTTATTTGTAAATACAGTATGCATATAAAGAATGAGTAGTTAGACATATTCATTTTATAGGAATTGTCTTGCATCTTGCTATTCAAGGGAAGAAAGTATGATGGGTATGTTTAGTTTGAAATAAAACAATATGGGAATATCATTTCAATTATATTTCAAATATATTTTATAATACTGGAAAAGTTAAAATATTCCTAAATAAATTAAGCACATGGTAATACTTTTCACACTCTGTTAACTGCTGATAAATTGCTTAGTGTGGATTATTTAGAAAAACAGTTTGAATCAATCAAAATGTCCTCTATATCGATCTCTTTAACAATATCAAAAAAATAAAAATAAAAACTTATGTACCGAAGAATCAATAAAACTATCCAAAAGCACCACATCCATCCATCTTTTTTGTTCTTGCAAGCCAAACAACAATGGAAAGATATAAAACAAAGTGCTTAAAGTGTTCATAAGGTAACTTTCATACGTAAACAAGCTCTAAATAGAAAGTTTTGATCTGATTGATCTTTAACCTACTCAAAACTATAAATTAAAAAATATGTAAGGGAAAAAATCTTACTGATCTTTCAGAGGAAGCTAAGATTTTACCATCTTTGCTGAGTATATCTATCTGTGATAAAAACATCCCTAAAAACACAAAACTTGATATAAATCTAAATAAACACAAAACAACTCATTTCACACTAAAAATGTCCTTAAATTTAAGAAATGTTAAAGCAAGAAATAACTTTTTAGAAATGGAAACAACCTTCAAATATCACTATAAAATGTGCATGAACAAATCACAACTCGTACCCAACTTCCTATTTTCTTCAGAAAAAGGCATTTCCAGCTGAACTATAATCATATATTCCTGACCTCTGGTAAGAACCTAAAAAGAACTTTTGTAAAATGTTATAAAAATACAATAAGTTTTTGAAGATTAATTATAATCAAGTCTTAAACCAACATTAAGACTGTGAGTAATCATTACAAGATAATACAACCAAAGATGCTACTGACCCGAATGGCTTCTTTAGTGGGCTTATAGAAATCATGTAAAGACACAATGGCAGTTGGATAGGAGCAGACTTCATTGGTGTTTTCACAATTAAAACTAGAAACATGATTATCCCTCAGTAGAAAGTTAAACCCATGAAGCTAAGCAAATTGTCAGAAAGTAAAACAAGATTTAAATTTTTTACTCAAAAACAAAATGTAGAACAAAAACCAAACAAATAAACACATAAAATAAGTAAAAATAAACTATACCTTATTCACATTCAATTTTGAGTTTAAACGTAAAGTTACATTTTGGTTTTTTTGTTTAAATTTAACAGTAACACCTAAAATTTTATTAAAAAAATTTATATAGAAATGAAAATTACTTGTATCGAAAATGTACAGGTTTAACATGCTCAGCAGGTGGTAGGTAGAGTGTAAAAAATGTCCCATAAATGACAAGTGATATAAATATTGAATAGACTAAAAACCAATAAACTTTCCATAAAGATGCAACAACCTCGTACTGCAAATTCAGTACTGATGCCAGAAATTTTAACATTTTCTAATTCTATGGAAAAAGTTTTAAAATGTTCAATATCAACAAAAACATAAAAGAAAATGTGAAGCAAAGACTGAATTTTCTGTTACATTCCTGCACATTAAAAAATTATTACACCTGCTTTTTGTTGCCTTTTTCTTAAAAATTATTTGCACTTTTAAGAAAAAAAACAAACAAACTACATGACACTAAACATAAGAAATTTGTAACCTAAAGTAAAGGAATAAACTATTTAAACAAAGAGACAACATTTGTATAAAAACTGTAAGGCATATGAGCAACTTAAAAATTCAAGTATTAACAATAGAACTAGTAACATTTTATTCAAACCCACTAAATGTTAAAGGGGAAAGAGGGGAAAAATGGTGCAAAATGACCATCTATAGTCTGGTTGCTCCTACAAGATAATGTTTTGATTACATTTTTTTATAAAAGAAGCATGAACTTTGTAAAAGATATAAAGAAATTTAATTGAAAATGAGGCTGACAAATGCAGTTTTTGTTATGATCATTTGTTATCTTCATAACTCATATCAAAACGAGCATAACATTTTTTTTTAATCTATAGTATAGTAGATTCAATTCAATTTCTTGAATCTATTTTCACCAACAGCTTTGAGATTCTGGCTGAAAAGTATTGCGAATTGATTCTGATAAATCAAGAGCTTAGCCAGAGGAGGACATTACGTATATAATACACAAAGCTTATCCTTTTTTGTCAAGGATATGCAACATCTGGTTACATAAATTAGATACTAAAAAAGCAGCCATTAAGTCACACTTTCCCCTTTAGGAAATGGAACAAGTCATGTAAAAAAAAAGTTGAACTTTTTTTCTAAAGTGATATTTAAAAAAATACTTATATTTATTTAATATTGTTTACAACAAGTACTACTATTTTCCAGTAGCATGCGCACACACAAAATATAAACAACATTTAATTAACAATTAATTTAAAAGATACTGTTTTTTTGTTCACATATCGGATAATTAATTATAATTGTAAATACCTTAAATTTGGTTTGATAAAACCAATAAATCATATTTCATAATCAATAAGTTCATATTAAAAAACTAGTGTTTATTTTTTAAAAAATCTTAAATAAACTACACCACCAAGTATTGCCAACTCCACGATAATAATAATAACTAAAAGAAGCTTGTTTGTTGCCAACCTACAAGATACAAACACAAGTATCAGGTTGAAAGAATGAGAAGCTTAAATAGTTCAACTTGGATATTGTACGGCTTATATGGCTGATGTCAGTTTTGAAATGCATTTTTCAAGAACAAAATAATGAGAAATTGGCAAAGTAAAAGAACTATTGCATGGTAATTCCCACAGAATAATTCTTTACCTTATACTAATTGATGAGAGTATTTTGCGACTTTTTCCCAACTCTGCATCTGTCTTTTCAAGCTAAAATAATACAAAGTGAAAAGATATTACATAGGATATATGCAAGCCTGATTCATAGATTGAAAAAAAACAAAAACAAGAAGTTGATCATCATTTTATAAAATGGAAATTGCAAACCAATAAAAATATAAACAATGTAAAGAAATTAAAAAAAGAAAAGCTGCTTAGTAAAAACTTATGAAGTAATAATTCAGACGTTAATTTTGTACTATTAACTAAAACTACTTGATCAAAAATTTTTAAATCATCTTTAAACATTATCTCTTTCTATAATTTCTAGTTGTTCATATATAAAATTCTTCTTAAAAAGGTGTTATGTTATTTAAAGTAATATTACTAAAAGTTAAGATTTTATTAACTTTTTGGAAAATTACAGTAAAATGTAAATTTTAAACTAAAAAACCTCCTAATTTTCATTTCTTAGAAATAATTGTAAACAGATTTGTATAAAATAAAGGAATTACTGGATTGTTTACAAACCAACATACATAAAACAAATAATTAAGAAAAAAGCCTCACTTTATCTCGTGTTCGTAATAGTGCTTCTCGTTGTGTGTCTAAATCAGTGATTATTCCTACCCCAATTTCATCTGCCATTAAAAAGATAACCACACTAATGTTTAATTTTGTTTTAAAGTTTCTCTTAAGATTTATAATAAAAAAACAGAGCTTCTAGTGAAAGTATAATAAAGAACTTATGATAAAGGAAATAACAGTTAAACTTTCTCCTTTACATACACATCTCATTTCAAAGATACCTGTTTCTGCAGCAATTCTTTGACATCGCATTACACTTTGTGTACCACGATGCATACTCTCTAATCCTTCAACCATTTGATTTTTCTGTGCAATCTAGAAATGCAGAAGATTACTTAAATTATTCTATTTACTATCTTAAGTGTTTACTTTTATATTGCTTTTATGTAGAAAAATAGGAAATAAAACTTATCAAATCAAATTAATCAAATAATCAAAGATTAAAAAACTGTGTACAAAAACTTGCCTTTGGATCATCATCCTGAGATAGCATCATATTGTCTTTAACACCAGATACATTGGACTTAAACTTTACCTAAAATTTAAACTTAACCAATGACTAAGTGATATTGTGTTGGGTTGAACTTTTACTAACTTTTTAATTTACTGTTAAAATAGGAAAAGAAAAAAAACAAAACTTACTGCTAGAATTTAGTAAAAAATGAAAAACTGTAAATGCTCATAGACAAATTCCCATAAAATTGCAATAAAAAGTAAATAAAATATAATAAATTTAGTTTTGAGATTTCTTTTTTGAAAAATGAGCTTTGAGGAAATAAAGTGTATCAAATAAGTTATTACTCATTGTAGATAGAATTATTAATCAAATAATCTAGCAGCAGAAAAGACTCGCTCAGACTCTACACTAGTTGGACTCATGATCTCCAGTGCATGGAAAAAAACTTAAAGATTTCCAGTTTTCCTTCTGGTCACAACATACACCACATTTGAATTGCAACACTGTTTGTTGGCCAAAGCCTGAATTGGTTCCTCGAGTTTGTCTTCAAATAATGGTGATTTCTATGTAGATTTTATAAGCAATGGACACTTTTAATAAATCCCAAGTCGTTTGAATTTGTTGTGTAAAACCTAGACACCAACCTGTCGGCAGTCTTTTGAAACAGATGTTGAAGGCATTGAAAACTTCATGTTCTCCAATCTCAGGTCTTTTTAATCAGCATTATATTTGTACAAGCCTAAAAATATTTTGCTCTGCCTTCTCTCCTCAAAATATCTTAAAATTGAACTCTTTATTGTGATGCACAGTTGAGTCTTGTTATTTCAGCCTGTTCACAAATTCCCTCAGCAGTAAGAAGAGTTAGATTTTGTTGGCAAAGGGCTTCAGCTGCTAATTTGATTGGTTCAAAGCAGCAACAATATTGGATAAAATGTCCAACTCATAATCACTGCACATCAAAAGGATCTAATTTTTTACTTGGGATTTTCAAAATAACCTGATAGTTTTTCTGACTTTAGTGATAACAGATTACAAGTGCACTTTCACTTTTCAAACAAAACAGATTCAGATTCATTGCAACCATACATTGGAACGCAAAAAAAGCCGCGTTTTGCGTTTGCGTTCCGAAATAAAAACTCACACGCAAACTCAAACGCATTTGACGCAATTTATTGCGTTTACTTACGTAAACGTAAACGCAATTCACGCCAATAACTGCGTTTACGCACGCATTTAATACGCAACTTACGCATATAAAATGTTTTTATAAACGTAACTCAAACGCAAACTTGACTCAAACGCGACTTACCTAATCTGTTTTAAAAAATGTGTCTTTTTAAGAAAACGCGAATTGTTAAGTAGATACTTTTTACTTTTTAACTCAAAGATATATAACTTTTTATTTAAACCGTTATTATTAAAATTATTGTTATTATTGAAACTATTGCATTATATATTCATTTTATTTTTGTGCTTTTCAAGTTCAAAAAATATATTATCTTTATATGATAAGTTTACATTTCACTATCTGAGTCATCGTCGTCCGAAAAATTATTTGAACTTTCAAGAAGTTTTAAGTTTACTTTTAGCAATGAGCGACTGATAATCAGATCAGCATTCATGTTGCCTCGTCTCTTTTCACATTCAAAACCAGAAGTACTAAAATATCTCTCTATAAAAGCTGCTGCTGATGGAATATTTAGTAAGATGACAAATAGCTTTCGTAACATTGGCATTTTAGAATTTTTTGAACCAAAAATCATAAGAAGGATAGACAGATATAGCAAGTCCTTTCTCTTCGATTTGCTTAAAAAAGTAAAGTTTTTCTTTTTTGATTTCCAGTAAATAAAGTTGTAAATTAGGCTGCCGAGCTTCTGGGCAATAGTTATCATCTAGCATAAATCCGCTGAGCGAATCAGTTTGCTGATCATTTGAACTCAATCATTCTTTCGCTTATGTAAGCTCACATCCTGGTTGCGATTCTAAAGCACTTTGATAAATATTGCGTGGCGTAAAGAATTTCAGGACTTCGTGTAGCTTTTCTACTGCTCCTAAACAATTTTGGGTTGTGATACAAACTTTAATATAATAAATTTATATATAAAAGTAGTTAAATTTATAAATTAGGTTTTGAAGAACTATTTTTTAAACTAAATTTTAAAACTTTTTATTTGTCTTAACTAAATAATATAATCTAATAACTAAATACCTTTAACAATAAATTGACAATCAGGTCTAAAGAACCATAATTTAAGCTTTGAGATATTCAAAAGTGATGCTACTAAATAAATTCCTGAGTTAAGTTTGCACTGAAACTTTAATTTTAAAAGAAGAAATTAACAAGTTAGCAAATTCTTTTCCAATTTCTTGTAATTCTATTCTACTCCATTTTGAAATTATAATAGTCAATGCAGGCAAAACATCAGCAATCGATGAAAGATTCTTTTGTACAATTAAGTTGAACTGGTATGCGGGAAGAAGGATTTGTAGGTATAGTTCAATCTTATCTAATTCGATTGGGCATTGATTTTCCGAATCGAATGCATTTCTTTTGTAAGCACTTTGAAAACTTTGTAACATTAGGAAAGCAGCTGACCAATGAATTCCATCACAACTTGTTTGTAATTTAGCTTCATTTTTTATGTGGTATTGAACGCTATTTATAGAATGATTTATGCTTCTTGCGTACTTTGAAAGCGTCGCAAGAAAACGACACTTTCAAAACGTTTAAACTTTTCTTAATAGCGATATTTGTTTTAAGAGCTGCGCAGAAAAACTGCGGTAGTTTCGATGTTCCCAATTCAATTTCAAGATCTTTTATTAGCTCAGCACTATGAAGATCGTATTCGTTATCTTCGTTAAAGTCATTAGTGATGTTTACTTCCTCAGCTATTTTGGCTAACTGAATAACATTTGTAAAAGTAAGCTTCCTTGATTCAGTTAATAGCACTTTAAGATGTTCATCAGAGGTTTGAATTTCAATACTTAAGACTTCATCTTCACATATTTTTAGCTGCTCATTTTCTGCTTCTTCAATATAAAGGGCAACCTCTTGGTTCAGCAATGGATCATCTTCATATGCGCTATCGCCACCTTTCGTCTCTTCAACTCTATCTTCTTGAGACTTTTCAAATAATTGCTTAAACAGTCTGACAAATGAGCTCCCTTCATCACATGTAAATCGCTGTTAAATAAATAACTTAAGTAATCAATAAATTCATTGTGTTTACAATAATTAAAGCAATAAAATTTTAAAAAACTTACCATTTATTTTTGATTTATTGAAGGTAAAGGTATTTATAATCTTTTAAATCCCTAATTTAATATTTTCTGCATTGTCCCGTCATCTGTTCCATACCAATAATGATGATTTCTTTTTTTAAATCACTGTTCGTTAATGTTGCACCAACTGAAATAAAGTCCAACATTTTCAGGAGATGTCCATATATCACTAAATAAAGTGACAACCAGGGCATCGTCTAATTTTTCTTTAATTATGTTTGATAATTTTGCCCTCGTTTCTGGTATCAAGATTTCTCTAAAACTTTTTGCACAAGGAAGTGGAACTTTCACTAGTTTCCTCAAAAAAGGATTAATCGCAAAAGGATTAAATGCATTAATCGAGCAGTTTGATGTATAAAGAACTTGATAGCATTCAAAGTATCGGCATCTAGCACGTTTCGCTTTTTATTTGATTTGTTTAGTGTGTCGTATGAGTCAAACCATTTACCCAAAATGTCGTGATATTTTCTTTGTAAATGCTTCTTAATGTTGGATGTTCGACCAATACGAGCTGTAAACTATTGATTACACAATATGCAGAAAAACTCAACATCATTTTGTGATTTATTTATTTGAGTATCAGATGTAGTGAAATGAAGATACAAAGTATACTCCTAAGATATATAAAAATCATGCGCTACATTGTTCTTAATAACATTTTAGATCTAAGAAAAAGTAATTTAAATACCCGTTCAGTTAAATTTACAATAAACTTCTTTTTCAGAAAAATGTTTCTTTGAACAAAATCTTGCATTTTGTTGATCAAATTACACGAGTCTTTAGATAAATTTGCCAAAAGACTATTACCCTGAAACCTTAATCTCGGGTCTTGCTGAATAGGAGGAATAGAAATATTGGAAACTGAAGTATTATTTGAAGACTTTCCCGATAATGATGTCAACGCAGCACTTGTTGTCTGCATAGTAATTTCGTCGTTTTTATAGGATTTACAGATCTTGTTCTTTTTGAAATTGCTTCTCCAGATCTAGATGCAGACGAACTTTGAGATAAATACGGTTGCAATTGCAACTGTTGTGATCGCAATATTTCTTCTTCATGTCGTTTTTTTGAACAAGACTTTATGATATCCTCATGATAGATCTTACTCTTGCGAAATTGATGTGTCATATTAAATTAGATATTTATGAAACAATTAAGTAAAACTTGGTTTTGTTTCCTAAACTAATTTTTTTTTATACTTTTATGTATAAGCTGCATATCATAAGGAAATGTCTATAGGAACTTCTTTATGCTATAAGGAAATGTCATTAGACATATCCCTAAAAAGAAATTATTACGTGTTTAACATGTTTTTAGGTCATTTTATAACGAATTTAAAAAATAATTATTAATCAAATTTGTTAAAAATGATATTTAATTTCTCATTATAATGGCTCCTTTTAAAATGAGTGTAATATGTTTTTAAATTGAGTGAATATAGCCAGATTTTTATAATAATTGAAATGAGCTTACTAGTTAAAGGTATTAAGCTATACTTTTTTCTAAAAATAGTTTTGATTAAAGTAATAGTACGGTACACAACTGAGTATGATTGCGTTCAATTTGTGAGCGGAAAATGAGTTTTCCTTTGTTTTAAGCAATTTTTAAAGTGTGCGCATGCGCTGACCAATCGCAAAGTGTTTTTGTGGTTGATTGCCCGTTTAAAGCGATCCTTTTTACATATAAAATGAAAAAACATACAATGGGACAATTATTCAAAGGAATTAATTGCCCATGGCTGGGAAAAGATCTAAAAAACAAAAAAAAGTTATAATCTAAAAAAAAAATATAACAAATAGAATAACATAGTATTTAGTAAAAAGAGGAAAATGGCCTTTTATGAGTCAGGTAAAACGCCCTGTATATATTTAGTTTTAATATTTATGTTTTGTTTCAAAAGAAATAAACTTGCCTAAAAGTTTTTAACACTAAATAATCACAGGACGTTTTACCCCCAACATAAAAGGGCATTTTTCTTCATCCAAAACTAGCTAATTGCAAATAAACTAGTTTTATTGATTGAGTTTAAATTTTTAAAATTAGGAATATTGTGGAATAAATTACCCACAAAACAAATATTTCTTTACTATAATCACACAAATAATACAACTAATTTTCTGTAACTTTTAGTGGGGCAAGATGTTCCTAAAGTCAAGTCCCTTGTGCATTTGTGAGACCTAGGTAAATTAATAATGTTAACTTTATAGACATCTTGCCCCACCCTATCCTAAACTTGAAAAAATAAGAAATCAAAAGAAGAGAATAAAAACAATTGTTAAAAAAAAAAATGAAATGTAAAAATAAACTGTAAGGTGCAACGAACGAAGGGAGAAGAGACTGAGTCAAAGTAAGTAACTATATATGCTATATATACACGATATATATACAACATATATATGCTATATGTATACACGATCTTTCTTATTGTAAATTTTATGATACGCCAAAGGAAATGGAATATATATATATATATATATATATATATATATATATATATAATATGCATATGTTCCGTTTCAGTTACGTTTGTAAACGCAATTATACGCGTAAGTTGCGTTTGAGTTACGTTTATAAACGCATTTTATATGCGTAAGTTGCGTATTAAATGCGTGCGTAAACGCAGTTATTTGCGTAAATTGCGTTTACGTTTACGTAAGTAAACGCAATAAATTGCGTCAAATGCATTTGAGTTTGCGTGTGAGTTTTTATTTCGGAACGCAAACGCAAAACGCAGCTTTTTTTGCGTTCCAATGTATGATTGCAACTGACTTCATCCTTGTTGCTTGTTTCTTTGAATGTACTATGTTGGAATTTTTAGGAAGGGTTCTTATTCAGCATTTGTTGAACCAGCAAATGCATTCCATGAATGTAAGAAGTTTTATGGTCAATTTTCAACCAAAATTCTCCCACAGTTTCAGTGACAACTGCTGCACCTTTTTAGCTGGCAGACTCAGAAGTTTGCATCAAACTCAGATTCCAGTTTTTTTTTATGAATATTATCATTCATCTATCTTCAGATTTTCAAAGAATATATCTAGTGTAATAAAAAAAAAATTTCCCAATTGTCATTAAAGAGTTGAAAGTATTTTTAAGGCCATCACATTAGCTGCAAATTTTTTAATTGACTGGATTGCATAACCTTTTTCAGAGATTGTAGATTGTCCATTCAGTGCTGTTAGTCATGAAATCATTTCTTTGGTTGTTTTTAAAAAAAAGCTGAAATCTTAGACTTTTTTGATTCTTTTCCTGTGTTTCCTTTTTGATTCCATGTTTTTTTTTCTAGGAGATACATATTCTGGTTTTTTAAACTTGATTACTAACTTCATACTTTGAGTAATTCCACATTTTTTGCAAGTAGCTGTTTTTCTTTTGTTTAGGGTGTAGTGTTTCCAAGTGTCTGACATTTTGCTCAAAAGCAAAATAAATTGATGAATAAATTGATAAATTGCTCAAGACCAAAATAAAAAAATCACCAGAAAGTAAAAATGTTCAAAACCAAAAGAACCAGTTTCCAAGCAAAACAAACAACAGCTTAATTGATAGGAAAGTGGTAATTATATTTAGCATTCAAAGTATTTCAAGCATTTTCAAACATTTTTGAGCATTAATAAAAAAGCAACTTTTCTGAAAATTACCAACATCATTTTACCAGTAAATTGGTAAAATTCTTTTAACAATTTTTTTATTTACTGGTAAATTTTTTAAAGCTCAATTCTAGTATTGTATAATGATAAAAAATACAGTAAAATGAGATGAGTGTCAAAAAACCACTGATTTTTGTTAATTTAAAAAGTCTAAATATATCTTTACAAGTCTAAATATATCTTTACAACTCATGGTAAATTTAGAGTGCCAAATCTTGTTTTCTGAAATATACATCGGTAGGCAAAATCATCACCCTTGGTAATAAGTTGTAAAAAATAATCAAACTCAGACATAAAAAACTATTTTATTACAATTTGAGGTCAAAGCCAGTCATTGGAATATTATTGAACTTTTTTAAACAGTTTTAACGTTCTTACCAATTCTTTTCGACATTTATCAAGTTGCATTTTAAAATCTCTTGTTTTTGATAAAAAACTTGTTCTATATGTTCCAGGTGCATTTTGAGCTTCTTCATCCATGTACAACAACTGCATAACACAAAATTTGTTTTAAAAAATATATATATTGAATGACTTGTTATACCATTATAGTATTTCAAAAAGATAATAGTACTGTCAAAACATTGTGCGTGTGTATATATATATATATATATATATATATATATATATATATATATATATATATATATATTGAAAATACAACGAAGGATGACAACTTTGTTGGTACTTAAAGTTTCATACCAGCATAACAGCAATCATCAGCCAAATAAATAATGAAAAAAACATTACAAAAGAAAAAATTAAAAGAAAAAAAAAAAAATTGTTAAAAATGTCATTAAAAGTTCTTGTTTTTTGTTAATGTTTGTTTAAATTTGCGACCCTATAGATGGCAGTTTCAGTTTATTCATTTAAGCATAGTGTGCACCTTCTTGTGGTTGGTTGGTAAGGTTGCATGTTGTTGGTTGGTAAAGTACATCTTCTTGTAGTTGGTTGGTAAGGTCAATCACAAGAAGATGCACCCTATGATTGGTGAGTAAGTGTAGACATATAAATAAATATATGCTTGCGTCATTTGACAGTAAAGACTAATTTGAAGCCATTAATAAGAACAATTCTTTTTTATCAACATTTTTTACGGTTTTTTCATTTTCTTTTAACTTTTTCCTTTGGTAATGTTTTTTTTCATTATGTATTTTGGTTGATGATTGCCAGTATGCCAGTATGAAACTTTAGGTACCAACAAAGTTGTCATCCTTTGCTGTATTTTCAATGTAATCGCTCTTGCCAGTGGGCTATTGAGCACTCTTGAGTGTAGAAGTCTTTTACTAATCACACACACACATATATATATATATATATTTACCTGGACATCTGCATCTTCAATTAACTTCTCAATCTTCCTCAACTCTTTTTTTTTAGATTCTATAAATACAGTTCTACACACTATAAATATACATAGTTCAACGCTCACAGAAGAAATTAATCAAATGAGAGGTGTTTAGTATGTGTTAATGGCAAAGATGTATAAAGCTTCTCAATTTTATTTAAAAGAAATTATTTAACTGAAGGATTTATCCCCTCTACAATGTGTATGAAAATATGCACACAAGAGAAAGGTGCACATAGAAAAGCAGAAAAAATGGGGTAGATCATCCCACAATTAATATTTATAATGTCCTAACCATAATAACTTGACTAGATAATCACTCTGTGCTAAGTAGTGTCAACAAACTTCTAAATTAGAAGTTTCTGCAAAAATAAAACTGTCAACAAAATTTTAATGACAGAAGAGCAACATAATAGTAGAATGGTACATTAACTGCAAAATTTTTAAGCATTCATCTTAATTAAAGATTTTTAACAAACTATTATAAAAAAAAAGAAACCAATCTTATATTTGTTTATAATATTGATCCAAATTTGTAAAGCTTTGCATAATAGCATTTAGTTCTAAGTCACAATTGTATTCAGAATCTCCGAGAAGTGTATGCTTTTTGGGGTTTGTAAAACCTCTGTGCTAGTTTTTCACATCTTCCACAATCAACAAAGTATCTTATTGCAGTGCAAAAAAGAAGAAACAGGAAAGAATCAAAAGCCTTGATTTACAGATCCTGTACTGTTGTGCATCTGATTGATCTACTATCCAAAATCCTCCCGCAAATACCACAAGTGATAACCAATTCCTTTCAGTACCAAAGATGATATGATCTTAGATATGGTACCATATTTAGTTAAGCTCTGGATTAGGCTGAGGTCATTGAATGGAGCATCACTGGAGTTAGAGCAGGTATTACAAGTTTTTACATAGATCAACAAGACAAATAAATCAAAGTCCAAACAACCAACACTTTTTGGTTTGGTGAATTTAAGCTGACTCTGGAAAAGGAAAATCTTTAGCACAATACTGAGCTTTGCCATCTATCAAGCTTGATAGAAAAAACAGCAAACCAGAAAACATATTTAAAAAAGGGGGTATTCCCTGAGGAAGATAATTCTGCATAGTCTTCTAGTAGATGTCATGCTTTCCATTCAGAATGTCCTGTGCAAATTTTACTGTTTCTATTTTCATTATCTTGAGTTCTGGACTGAGATGGCCGTTGTTGCATAATGTATATACTTGCTAATCAATTTGAGTCCAGTATTCTTTGAACCTGCAAAATAGTTAATAGTTATTCAACACTTTGATCAGGTGTAGAGCTAAATATTACTTCTAGATCCTCTCTTGATAACGATCTTCTATAAAATTTCTAAATTGTTTTTAGAAATTTTATAGAAGCTCTTCTTCAAAGTCAGTATGACCAAAATGGCTTAAAGTTGATATGACCAGATCAGGCTCAGAAATTTCAAAACACCTGTTTTCTTTAATCTAATTTTAAATCCCAGTGAATTTCTTTTTGTACTCTTGATTCTTTATGCCTTTCTTGTTTTGCTAAATCAAATCTACACCACCCATGACATTTTTTTTCTGAACATTGGTCAATAAGAAAAACTTTATCTTCTTTAACTTTAGTTAAGTTTATGGGACAATGGTGAGCAATATCAAACAGATGATAACATGATGCAACAAAGTAATCTTCTTTAGCAAATATCCCAAAAGTCTTATTTTAAAAGATATTCCTGTATTTATCAAACAACTTTTTTTCCTCAGAAATTTGAATTCTTTGATTAAATTGTCACAAATTTTCTGCACAACAGATTTCACAGCATCTTTCTGTTGAATATTTTCCTTCTTATGGTAAAAAAAAAAAAAAAAAAAAAAAGAATTATGCCCAGTCATATTGACTAGGCAAACACTGTTAAATGTTAATATTTCTGTTTAAAATGAAATTTGTGAAATTTTAAATCAGACTGCTATTTTCATTCTACTAATTATATTTATGTTATAATGAAATTCTAAATGTTCTTGTTAGAGTTCATTATCTAACATCCTAAATATAGACAAGTAAAAAATACAATGCTTTTAATTCAAAGCTAGTAAATAGATAACTGATAATTAACTGACAAATCAAAGATACATCACGCACAAATTATAGATATTTTCCAAAAAATGTTGATATCTTTTTATTTATTAGAATAACACTTGTAAGCATATCTAGGATCACAACTTGTTTAACTAAAAGCATATGATAGGAATAAATGTTTAGCCTTTATGTGTTAAGCATGTTTTATAGCACAGTTTTTTTCATAACTGAGATTCTCATAGTTGTTTACTTAGTAAAGTTATTGCATTGTAAAACAAAAAAAGCATACCATAAGCATACTGTAAGCCTTTTTACTCTTAAAAATAAACATATCATAAGCATACTATGCGCCTTTTACAACTTTTGCATAAGTATACATGTACTTTGTGTAAAAATATATGCATTCATTCTATTAATTGATGTCTCATCTTTAAAAATGTGTATTACTTAAGATAAACACACAAAACTATTACTAGTAGAAAATCATTTACCTCCATTTAATTTAGGAAGCTTGTTTTTCAAAGAACTCTGAATTTCACCCAAACACAAACGAAGTTCATCTTGACAATCTTCAAATCTTTCTGATGACATACTATGTAGTGCTTTACCTCAAGTTATTTAGAACATACTTAGATTCTTTTTTACTTTTACTGAAACAACTTTACAATTAAATATGTTAAAGTTCTTTTTTACTTACTGTATAGTTTTGTTTACAGTAGTTTTTTAGTTTTCATTTATATTTCATAAGTGTTAGATAAAAGAAATGACTTGTATTTAGATAACTATTATATATATATATATATATATATATATATATATATATATATATATATATATATATATATATATATATATATATATATATATATATATATATATATATATATATATATATATATATATACGTTTCGATGCTGAAATTAAGCATAACACATAAATATAACTGAAAGGGAGATGTTTAAGTGATTAACTTACCTTACAAAAACTTATCAACTTAGCTATAGGTAAACAGAGCATTCTTACAATTAAAAAGTTGTACGTTTACCTCGGTATAAAACGTACGAAAAAGTTCGTAAATTGTTTACTTCGATTGAGTCGAAAATATGCATCAAAAGTTGGTCATTCCGAATCGACTTCAAATTTTAAAATTAAAATTAAATTACTACAAAGAAACATTAAAAATTATAAAAAGGACGAAGTTTTGTAATAAAATCAATATCATTACTAATTTTTTAATGTAGAAGTATTTTCTACCTAATGACTTTGATAAAGTTTTCGGTGATATTTACAGATTTCACTGATAAGATTATTTCGTCTTTCATCCGATTACTTAAAAAAGAGATACTTGGTTTACAGGTTTGTTAACGTTAACTATCAGGTAACGAAAAATCAGAGTTACAATTTTAGGTGATTGAAAGAAAAATGGGAAGGCATACGATTATTGCTTTTTTATGCAATTCTTTACCAAAGCTGGAAAGATTGCCAATAGGTCTGGAAGAAGCCTTTGCTGCTATTTCGGTGATAGTAATTATGAAAAACTAATATGAAGCTAGAGAATCCAGTTGCAGTAAGTGTTTTAAGATTGGGTACTAGGATAGAGTATGTCAATAATTGATGAAAACCGACGAAAACCAAAAATATGATGCCGTTTAGATAGATAAATAACTTCACGTTGTGTAAAACGAAAAGTAAAGTTGTTTATCTATCTTTAGATAATTATTACGACTCTTTATATATATTATTAGACTTTTAAAACTAATTATTGTGACCCATTGTATACATTATCAGACTAAAAGTTGAAAATATTATTTTAAAGATAGGTTTTTTTAAAATTTTTTTTAGAAAAATCAATTTTTCACAAATTTCCGTAAATTTCCTCAATCCTATTGATGAGGATCGTGAATGTTTTAAATTCAATCCAATGGATGAGGATCGTGAATGTTTTAAATTCCTCAAAAATGAGATTCATATTAAAACAAAATTCCAAAGGAAGACATTTACCATTTCATTCAAAGTATGTCTTGCAAAGAGTATTAGAGTACCCGGAGCTCCGACATTAAATTTGAGTCCAACAAGCTTTTCATTAGTTAAATGTAATAATTTGATACATCTACATTTTCTTGGTTCTCCATTCAAATGATAAAATACAATATTTTAAAGAAGTGGTTTTAAACAAAGACAAAATTTCGAAAATTTACTGGATTAACGTATAAAAATATAAGTAACAATGTATAAAGCATAAAATAATGAGTATACATAACGATGTTGAGTGCATATAACATAAAATATAGCATAACATTAAGTATATTTTTAATGATAATAGATGTCTTTTTTTATCTAGTACACTGATTTGATATTACACTGAATTGATATAACACTGAATTAACATTACACTGAATTACGATTATAGCATGATAAGAAAAAAGCTTCTTGTAAAAATTGGTAATTTGTCTTTAGATAAACTGGGAAGTAGGAAGAGATTGTTTTTGATTAAACGTCGTAGAAACTGCTGTTGTTCTTCACCTATAAGACAACTGCATTTCTGATGAGAGGTCCTATGCTCTGCACTTTCGTTTACTAATTCAAGGACCCCAGCCCCCATGGTTTGCATATTTGAAATCAGTTGCGAACATAAAAAAATAGTTGGTATGATTGAAATTAAAATTAGCATAAAAAATTTGTGACTTTGTTGCAACTTTGCAATATCAAAATATTACTAAATGGATATGGCAGTAGAAACACAACACAAAATCATTTCTAAACAAACTTTGTTATTAGCACAAATCATAAACTAATTTAGTTCATCACATCAATTGATTAATAAAGAGATTTTAACAATAAGCTAATTACGATCAAAGTAAAACTGATGTTAACCAACTGGTAGTGAACATGCAAGATGATGCTTTTTTGATAATTTTTCGATGCTGGCGAATCAAATGATTAACCTGTACCAAAATGCAGTATATAATGAAGTTCTAGTAGAAGTATGGCCATAGCAGCCGAGAGAAATTTCGGACCCCGGGGAAGTTCTCTTAAGGGGCCCTCATTATGATCAATTACATACCCAGGACCAAAAGAAGCGTGCTCTGGTCATTGAAAATGAAAAATAAAAGTTAATTAAATCTTTTAAAAGTCAAAACTATTTAAATATTTTAAAAATTACTTTAAAAATTGTTTTTGCACACGCGGGGCCCCGGGAACCTTCCCCGTCCACCCCCCCCCCTCTCGACGGGCATGAGTATGGCGTTTCATTATGGTACACAAAAATTTGGTTTAAAAAAGAAATTCCACCACTCTCCTTTATATATGGTATATATGGTATTGCAGATTGATCATTCTTCGTAGAGTACACCCAGCGCAGCTTATGATTAGGATTTGCTAAAATTATACAGTATGAAAAAAAATGAATTATTTAATTACAACTCAATTAATTTCATTGTTTTTTCATCTTTCTTTTAAATATGGTGAGCGTTTATTAGATTGTAAAATTAAATCAGTGGTATTGAAAAAATATTTAAGTTTTTTATTGCTAAAACTAAATAAAGTAGTAAAAAAAGTCAAAAAATTTTAATAGACTTTTCTCTAATTTGATTGCGCAACTAATTTCTCAGCTTGAAAAAGAGGCCAGTAAGGACAAAAATGTAAACAGGGGCCAATGCTATAAACATAAAAAAAGAAGTTTTTTCCGTAAAACACGAAGTTTTTACCGTAAAAAGCGAAGAAAAAAAAAGTCCATTGCTATAAACATTCAAAAAACTCAGTTTTTAAAATAAAAACTTCGCTATTAAATCCAATGCTATAAACGAACAAGGGAATCGCCTTTTCAGATAAAAAATGCGTTTTTTCGAAAAAAAACTTCAGATAGATTTTTGATCTCAATTTTAGATATTTTCTTCGTGATTTTTGGCGGTCATTGTTGGAACAACATTAGCGCTTCAAAATCATTGAACATTCTTTGTTTGTGTTTTTATGCAGATATTTTATAGATAAAGCTTAAAAGGATTTTGGTAACTTCATAATAAACTAATTACTTAAAATCTGCATTTATCCGATTATTCAGTTCCTTGTTGTGCTTCGTTAACAATGCATGCATGAATTTAAAATTCTATTCTTATTTATGAAGGTTTTCGATAGTAATTCTGGTTAAACAAATTTTTCATAGTGTTTGACTGAAGAAAAGTATAAATAGTCGATAAATATGCCATATAATACACAAATACACAACAAAAAAATATACAAATGCACAAAATAAAATGCTGTTTAAAGAACTTAAAATGTTTCTAGCAATAAAAATCAGAGAAAACAAAGAGGTTCTTCTTGGGAAGCTTAGTATGTTTTAATTAGCAAACTATTTAAATAAAAATATGTATTGCTACATTATATTTTATATATATGTATATATGTATATATATATATATATATATATATATATATACATATATATATTTACAAATGTTATAGTATAAGTATGTAATATATAGTATATATTAACATAATATAAGTATGTAATCAATCAATCATATTTCTAAATAAAGATTTTACATTCAAGTTTATATACAAATAGTTATAAACTAATGTAAAGTAAACTACTAACAGCAGGCTTAGACTGGGCCGCCGGGATACCGGGAGATTCCCGGTGGGCCGGTTGGCATAAAAATTGTATTATATTTTTAGTTAGGCTACATTATATTATCCAAATAAAATGTAAATTAAAGTTCAGACTGGTTTGAAAGAGAAAAGAATCAGAGCAAATCAACTACTTGAAAGTGCAAAAGATAAATTTCGTATCAATGTTCACAACATGGTAATGAATCAAGTAATCAGAAGTTTAAAATAGAGATTCTCAGAGCATGGTAGTCTATATGCTGATTTATCTTGTTTAGATCCAAGAAATTTTGCAAAAATTTTGAAAAAAATGCCTAGTAGCAGATTGCAGCATCTGAGTGGGTTGCTCAGAAAGTTTGATGCTAGTGTAACAAAAGGTCAGCTTTAAACGGAATTATCGGACTTTGCAAGGAAAGGGGAAAGTTTCGAAATAACTCTTGAAGATGAATATAACTTGATATTTGACACGGAAGTATCTCACTGTGTCTCGGACAACATGTAACAATGTAAATCCGAAGAATCTGAAACTGTCTTTACAATCCCAGAAGTGGAAAACAGTGACAGCCACAGAAATAAATGCAAATCTTGCAAAAAATGTATTTTTTGTTGTTATTTTGTCCTCCAGAAGTTTAACTTGCATAGTCTTGCGTATTCAAATTTGTTTCTGGCTTAAAAAGTTGTGCTGACATAATTCTCATCACAAGTTGCTTGCGAAAGGTCATTTTCGAAATTGAAACATATTTTGAACAGATTAAGAAATTTGATGAGCCAGTCAAGTTTACAGTCAATCATGCTGATGTCTTGTGAAAAAGACGTTCTTCCGAGAATTAATAACGATGCAATAATTGATGTCTTAGCATCGACTAGTCAAACGATGAAAAAGTTGCTATACTAGTTAATATTGAATAGCGATGGTGTCTACTATTTCTAGACTCCAACTAACAGCAGTGTTTTAGAAATATTTATTTTTATCAATATTTAGGCAGAGAAGATTAAATTTTTTTTTTTATACTTTAAATAATAATAAACAATAATTTTATGAAACGCTAATTATCACGTTGATGGGCTCAGTGACGCAACAGCATTTAAACTACTACTATAAGTTAATATAATGTTTTTTGACCCACTTTTTTTTAGTAATGATGAAAAGTTTACATTAAAATATATAATTTCTAAAAAAATCTCGCCTTAAAGCCTATTTTTATTGTGATAATTAAACTTTTTTAGCTTTTAGTTCAGTGACGCAACCTAATTTTTACAGATGTGTATGTGATAAAAAAACACTTGAATTATTTTTAAAGACTAAAGGTGTTTTCACTCAAGACATATATAATGTCAAAGATTCTTTCTAAACAAAAATATGGATATGTTTTGTTTAAAATATTGCAATAACTTGCCCTCAAATTTTACTCACTTTTTCGAATAATAAAAAGAAAAAACAGTTGCTAACATTCATCAAATTTATCTACTCGGTTCAAATATTTTCTACTCAAAATATATTTTAACAATAGTTTTAAGGTGTTTAAACTACAATTAAAGAAAAAAAATCTTTTGAAAAAAGAAATTTTTAAACACAAAATTTCCATCGTGGAAATAGCCATATGTGTATATATATATATATATATATATATATATATATATATATATATATATATATATATATATATATATATATATATAAAATTTATGCAACATACAATGAAGTGGGCTGCCTTGACCAATTTTACCGGGCCGGTTTTTCAAGCCAGTCCAACCCTGACTAACAGTGCTAATGATATATAACAAGGGTAATAATAATGGCAATTTAATCATTCTATTCAAAAACAGCAGAGATATTACAGTATATAAAATTAACAATGATAACATGATGTAATGTATAGTATATATATATATATATATATATATATATATATATATATATATATATATATATATATATATATATATATATATATATATATACTTCCAATAGTTTTATTAACTTAATACACTAACATTGAAAATAGCTTCTCCTACACTGCATAATACGATAAATTGTGTTGGTAAAGATTCCATGACAGTCTCTGAGAACATGAAAAAAAACATTTGTGCCAATAAAATGAAGAAATACCATTATTTGGAAAAGTACTGAAATGCTTTTATTTCGCTTAGTATAATGTTGCAAATCATCTTTAAGCCTAGTTTCTAAAAAATCTAAAACAGCTCTTGGGACTCGATACTGCTCTCGAAAAACGTTGTCAGAAACATCTTCGTTAAAAAAGCGACTATTAAACTAAAATGATATTGAAAAACAAAACCAAAAATTTAATTTCTGCGCATATTTAGTATGATTTCTGATTTTGTTCGATAAAAAATCATTAAAAATATATATATATATATATATATAGTAATTTTAAGTAATGTTTTAAACACCAACCTCTCGAGGCAATCGGTGGCAAAGCTCATTTTCTGCAACTTCGAAATCTAAGTTAAGCATCGGCGTTACCGCACCGGCGGTAAAAAAATTTCGGTAAAATGCGGTAAAATGCGGTAAAACGCGTAATACGCATTTTTACCGCAGTGCGGTAAAAATGCGTATTACGCACTTTTACCGTATGCGGTAAAAATGCGTATTACGCTTTTTTACGCTTTCTTGTAACAGAAGACGGTAAAATTGCGTAAAAATGCGTAAAATCGGTAAAAATGCGTAAAAATGCGTAAAATGCGTAAAAATGCGTAAAAACGGTAAAATTGCGTAAATACGGTAAAACTGCGTAAAAGCGGTAAAAATCGGTAATTTCGGTAAATTGTGATAAAAGTTTGTATAAGCGGTAATTATTATGGTAAAAAATTACTTTGTTTTTATCAAGTCAGATAGTTGTTAAATAATTAATTACCCTCTAAAATTAAATTAGTCTCCTATATAAGCTTGACAAAAGTCAAGAAAGACTAACAACCTCAAAGTTCTTCAGTGATCTGATTAGTATACCAAAATCACTACCGAATCAAACCATCTTCAAGAAACAATGTCTCTTTGGAATTATTTTACCAAGCTAGACAGAGAAGAGGATAACATCTCTGGCTCTGGCAGAAAATCAGGATTTGCTGAGTGCAATAAGTGCAAAAAAGTGATTAAGCTGTCTCAAGGTAGCACCAGTGGAGTTAAAGCTCATTTAAAGTAAGTGTTTTACTCTTACAATAATTTATTATATTTTAAACCACTGATCTCAAAATATAACTAGATAGCGTATTCTATTGTTGTTTTCGAAAAAATATTGAAGCAAAAATTGGCCTTCCAAGATGGCGGCGATCAGAGCTCTTAGCGGTGAACCGATGTACATCTAATAAGACTATTGCAATATGAAAGAAAATAATTAAACAGTTTTGAAAGAAAAACAAGACAATGAAACAAATTTTTAAAAAGTTTATAGAAATGAAATGATTTTAAAAAAATTAGACAATTAAAGAAATTGTTAATTTAAATGTTAAAGTTCAAAATATTCGATATAATTTTTTTATGTGCAATTTACGATTAAATTAATATTTATGTATAACTTATGTACCTTTTAGTTCTTAGTTACCCAATACAGTGTGCTAGAAGGTTGATAACACAACTGAATGGTAAGCGGCAGTGGTGTCTACCTACAATTTTGACAAATTTTATATTTTCAATAACGCAACATGCAGTTGTGCTACTAACCTTCTCAGGGCGTGTCTAGGGGATGTCTGCTACGTCGCTGGACATACCCAAAATATGTATCTTTATATATTTTTTCACAACTTCAATATTTTGAATAAATATGATGCGTCGGTAGATAAAAGCAAACAGAGCGAATAATTATAGCAAACTAAAGCAATAATTAAGCAAACTATACAAGGTTAATTGTTCGAACGGATGGTAAGAAGTTATTAATCCGGGATAACAGTTAGATTTACGATTTGGTATTTTATTATAGCGCTTTTCAAATCGAGAACGGTCTAAAGTTTATTAAAAAACGATTTATATATTAAACGGAGGTTGTTTTAATTTTTGACTTAAACAAATTAATAAAAAACTTGAATGGACATACCTTTTTTATTAAGTTATAAAGTACTTCATTTTTTAAATATTTTCTTTTGTTAATTTAAAAAAAATAAAAGTTATTATTTCTTAGAGAACAAATTCCGGACTTCCATTTCAATTACACCCTTAGTAAAGTTTTAGTCAAGTTCTTTTGATATTTATCATCAGGAGGAGAAGACAACAGTTAACAACAAGCATATATTAAAATATATCAATGGACATCCCCAATTGTTTTATACAAAGCTGTGTATCTTTTTAATTACTTGCATTTTGAACAATATAAAAAGAAAGTAAGGGTTTTAAACACTAAAAATTAAATTCGGACTTACGTTTGTACATATACTAAGCCGTCTTACCTCATATATGCGTTTCTCAATGAGGAAGGGGGGGGGGATGCTAAAATTTAACATTTTTGGGAAGGGGTTAAAATTGCGACTTATCCAAAAAAATTCCTGTACAGGCCCCTGCTTCTAGCACAAGCATTGGGTAGTTAAGAACTAAAAGGTACGTAAGTTATATTGCAAATACTAATTATTTTAAATTTGAGATTTCTGCACAAGTAAACAAATACTTTTTCTTCACTACTATTAAACAAACTAAATTGAAACAAACTAAAATTAAAACTCCTACTTAGTTTTACTGAGAATCTGTATTTTATCATATGTGCCCATAATTATGAAAGTGGTCTAAGTCAAAATTAAAAAAAAAATGAATTTATCACTTATTTCACACGAGATGATTTTTTTAAACTAAATATATTCAATGTAATTTTTACGATATCGTCAAAAATGAACCTTTAAAAAGTAGTTGTAATTACAACGTTATACGGAATTTTTAATTTATTCAAATGCGAATCATTAAATATCTCGAAATAAGAAATATGACTTAGACCACTTTCATAATTATGGGCTCATATTTATTCTAAAAAACGAAAAGCAGAAAGTTAACATACAACAAGCTATTGTAAGAATATGTTTTGTTAAATAAAAAAATATTTATACTTGAAGTTTATGTAATTATGTAATATTCCGTTATTTTTATGAAAAAGTCTTATGCTAAACAAAAAAATAGATTTTTATTTGAAACTTATCAATATTTGAGCTTAAGATATAAAATTTGATTATCATTAGTTTCTTAATTTTCATATAGCCGTTCGTTGTATCCGCCGCCTTCTTGAGAGGCCAAAACTGGCTTCGAAAAATTTTGCGTTTATATGAATAAACGAGCTGGCCCGGATAGCGATCCGGGCTAGTTTGTTTATTCATATAAACGCAAAATAAAATTAAGTTGAAATAAGGACAACGTCGAGATCTCGGTAAACGGGCTGGCTCGTTTGCCGAGCCAGCCCGCTTTCCATATAAAGAGGCCCTAACTCTAAATTTTTACCAGTCAACAAAAAAATCTATTAAAATGGCTGCCCACAGTTTAAAAACAGAACCTCTGATCACGTAGTATTAGTTTAAACTTTTATAGCATTTGTTTAATAAGACTGTACTTCAGGATAAAGTAACTACTTCACGCGTTGACAAATTACTAAACAAATCACACCAAGGTAAAGGAAATTAGTTGTCGGCACGAACAGATTTTCATCATTTTTTCAAGATAAATATTTGTAAATTTGGGAACTTTTTTCGTGTAAACAAAGTCTGTCAATGATAAAATAGATCTGTATGGATAATTTTAAAATGACTAAAAAAAGTATAGCGAAGTATAAAAAAGCTTAAATTAAATTTTTTATTAAGATCTGGTTTCATTCAACTCCTTGGTCCTTCATTCACCAGCCTTAATTTTGTGTATTTTTTTAGTATTTTTTCCGACATGTCGCCATTTTTTGCCTCGGCTACTTTATAAGCTCCATAATTTATATTCCTTAATGCATTATTTTTTTAGTAGGTGTATTTTCTTATAGACTTTTTTATAATTCATTTGATAAAGCATAACCTTTTAAAAAGTTATTCAAATTTATAATTATCTTGCAAAATGCGGTCAGATATTTCATGTTTTCGCTTTTCATATTTCATATATTATTTCAATTGTCATAATAAGCTCATAATAACCCATTTGTTTTTGTCAAATAAAAATTAGTTTATATATAGCTGGTAAATCATTTTATGTTAATATTAAATACTTAGTTATTCTTGCGGTTTGCCATAAATTGACTTTGCTAAATTCTTTAAAACTGTGACAAACTATTTTTTTCTTTATTGTATTTACATTCATTTTATGTATAAGTTATTTATCCTTTACTGTATATATTTCTATTGTTAAACATAAAAATAGAAAATTCTATAATATTCATAAACTGGATGTCTACAGCAATATAATAGATGGTGTAATTCCCTAGACATGAAACCATTGTGCTCTAGGTAGCTACAAAACAATTTGATTTTTGTATTATTTATTTTATCTCAAGTTATACATGTACTAAGGTAGTCAAGCAAATGATCTCAATTTCTTTTCATTGTCCGCGTTATTTCTTAAGGTATTAAAAATGTCTATCTATATAAAATTAAGCTTAAAACTTGGTTCTTTTGCTGTTATCTTTAATAAATGAGAGGAAGTTGAAATGACTGGTTAGACGAGTCCAAAAATTTTCGTTAAATCCGACAGACTTTAATATAATTTAATTTCTATTGCTTAAAACAAAAGATTTCTAACTATGCGCAACGAGCATGGTTCGCAAAAAAAACAATAGGTTGCACGTCCATTTCTTATATGTCCATGGTAAAATGCAACATGATAAAAAAAAAATTATTTAGAATTTTTAAAAAAACACTAATGTGTCTTGTGGTTCATGTATTTATTTTTTATGAACTATCTACTACTGAAACATTGTAATTCGCATCCTTTTAAACATATATAATTCCACTATTTTATTTCAGATCCTGCAATCCGCTATCTTTTTACCAGATGCAAAAAGTCGATAACGAAAATAAAGAGAAGAAATTTCAAGAAAAGAGGAATGCTCAGGCAGAGGCTGATAAGTCCAGTACCATAAGAAGATATTTTGGTCCTATTCATAAAAACAAAAGGCTTGATAACCTCCCACATGATGCATCATCAAGTCACCAAACAAAAATGGACGACTTTACTGAAACAATAAAGTGGCCTTCACAAAGTGCTCAACAGTTGGAATTTGATACCATCCTAACCCTTTCACTAGTTCTCTCTAACCTCCCGTTTCACGTTATTGAAACTGCTGGCTTCAAAATGCTGCTGAATTATCTTTGTCCACAAGCCAACCTAAAAAGTCCAACCACCTTATCCAAATTCAAGCTACCAATGATTTATCGCAATCTAAGACGTGATGTAAAAATGCAAATTGAGAGAGACATCCCGCATTGCGAAATGGCAGCTTTCACTACAGATGGATGGACTGCAAGAAATGGTGATCCCTTCGTCTCCCTTACATTGCATTACGTTACCAAAGACTTTGAACTCAAAAACTTATCTTTGGATTGCCAAAACTTTATTGGGAGACATACAGGGGTTTTGCTTGCACAAGGAATAGACCACATGATTTCTCAATTTCCTGGTCTTCAGAGGGAAGACCTTTACAAAGTGGGTGTTACTGATGCTGCAGCCAACATGAAGAAAGCAATCACGGAAAACAAAGAGATCAGTGATCATCTAACCTGTGCCGATCATCTGCTCAACACTTGTTTAACAAAGGCTGTAGAAAGATCAGAAGGAATCAATGGTATAATTAAGAAATGTAAAGGACTTGCTCAAAGGACCCACCAAAGTTCATTAGACTGGCAGGACATCAAGAAAGCGTGCGTGGAAGCAAATATAGAACCAGTAAAGATCATTCAGCCAATTGTAACAAGATTCTAACTTTATGATGCTTAAGTCAATCCTCAGATTGAAGGCTGGTTTACTGGTTGCTCTAGAAACTCTAAACAAACCAGATCTTCAAAGTTTGATTCCGGATGAGTTAGAGTTTATTAGTATTTACAACATTTTACCATTTCTGGCAGAATGTAAGCGATGCTCTGATTCCTGGTCTTCTGAAAATCTAGTGACTATGCATAAAGTTCAAAAAGACATATTAAATCTCCACTTGCTTTGCAAAAGAACCATAAATGACATTGAAGAGCGTGACCCTCAAGTTGCAGAGTGCCTACACAACTTCATGAAAGAATTTGAGAAGGGTTTACCTAATTATGGCGTTGGAGTCAAATACTATAATGTGGGTTCACTTCTGCACCCATATTATAGAGGATATACACTCAAAAATATTGCAAACAGTGAGGAAGGGAGGGAAGCCGCCATCAAGGAACTGGTTGACAATCACCCAACCACAATCCAGTTCTGCGAGTCATTGGTTGATGATCATACTTCGCTAGAAACATCAGATCTTGACGAAACAATGGATCCAGTAGACCTTGAGTTTTTGAAAGACAGGAGGCAGGTTTCAGCGCATCGCCCTGGGACTTCACAGCCTAGCCAATCAAAGCTCAAGCCACCCTTGATGCTTGAATTTGAAAAGTATCAGACTATGGCCTTACCTGAAAGGGATGTGGATGCTTTAGAATGGTGGAAGCAAAATAAAAATGAGTTACCTCTGCTAGCTGGTCTGGCTAGAAGTTACTTGGCTATACCTGTGACTTCTGCTTCATCAGAAAGAATGTTTTCAGTAGGAGGTAGGACAGTTACTGATTTTAGACATAATGTAAAACCAGAAAACACTAGCATGTTAGTTTTTGTGAGTCAAAATTACGCAAGGGTTCCTTCTAACCTCAACGATTGGGAAAAAACTTGCGAAGAAGAGCCGTATGAATTACCACATGTCACACCACCAACTAAGAAGACTCACCAACAGGGAAAATCACATAGTCAAACTGAAACTAAAAAAAGAGGTGCACTTGAAAAGGCTTCTCCAACTTTATCAGATACTCAAACTGGTCCTGAACCTAATAAGCAAAAACAGCTACAGTTAGATACTCAAGAGAGTCAAAGGACTCTAGCTCAACAAGAATGGTATGAAGTGAATCAAGGTAAAAACCAAACTCAAAGTGTCTCTTTGTTTATTCCAATGACACTCCAGCACAATCAAAGTAGAATCAAAAAAGCAAAATTAGGTAATATAATGAAGTCGAATTGGAAGGGGAACGAGAAAAAAAAGTACAGAGCATCTGAGCTTGCAAACATTTTATTAGAGACAGATGATGATATATCTGATGATTAATTTTTTATCAATAACTTGTTTGTTTAAAACTGTAAATGTAATATTTACTAATAGAAATACAAAAAGCAATTTAAAGTATCTTTTTTTAGTTTTTCGGTAATCAGCAAAAAAAGAGGTAAATCGTGATAAAAAGCGGTAAAAAGTGATAAAAACGGTAAAAAGTGATAAAAAGCGGTAAAAAGTGATAAATGCGGTAAAAAGTGATAAATGCGGTAAAATTGCGTATTACGCATTTTTACGCAAAATTACCGCGGTAATTACGCATTTTTACGCATTTTTACGCTTTTTACGCAGATTTACGCATTTTTACGCAAATTTACGCAAATTTACGCATTTTACGCAAATTTACGCATTTTTACGCATTTTACGCAAATTTACGCATTTTTACGCATTTTTACCGACGGTGCGGTAACGCCGATGCTTAATCTAAGTCTTCATCCGAAAAAATTAAATTCATGTTTCTACTTTAATTTTACACAGTTTTTTTAAACACCAAATACTAGAATTTAAAAATATTCATAAAAATAGAATAGACAGCACAGCATACTTAATGACTAATAAAATTCATTAAGTAGGCCTAATAAATAAAAGTTACAATAAAAATTACTATTATATTACTACTATATATTACGGATAAAAAAAGTTCGTGAATTTTAGTGACGTATATGTTTTATGCTTTATAGCAAAGGCCGAAAAAAATACAAACAGCGATAAATTCTTCGAGATTACGAACTTTTTTTCGTACGTGAAAAATTGCGTTTTTACGAAAGATTTTTTTTCTCGAAAAAAACTTCGAATTGTTTATATCATTGGCCCCAGATAAAAACTCTTTCTCGAAATTATAAAATTAAAAACATAATTTAGCTCCAAAAGATGTCTCATTCCAACTCAAGCATTTTCAGACCAAACGAAGTGAAAAAAGGTGGAAGAGGGATGTATTGCTGTATTCCACTGTGCGGAAGTTCGTTTTATAATAACAATATGGAAAAGACTAACATTGCTCTATTTTCTTTCCCAATTTAGAAAAAAAACTTGATGTTTACAGAGCTTGGTGTAGCGAAATATTTAAATATAAACGTAAAGGAGATGCTGATAAATTTGAAATAATGAAACACACGAAAGTGTGTGAATTTCACTTTAAACATGAGGAAATAAAAGTTAGTTCAGGATGCGGTAAAAAAAACTTTAAAATCAGGGAATGACGTTCCTAGCATTTTTTCATTCAAGACACCACAAGAAAAGTTACCTAGAAAATCTCCATGCAAAAAGTTGAAATATCCAGAGTTTACAACTAATATTGATACTGAAACTCATACAATAATCGATTCTACCAAAAACCTAGATTGTGAAAATGGTAAACTTTTATCATCCGAAAAAACAATCATAGAAAAAAAAAAAATAGAAGTATGTCATGAAAGTTGCAGAAGTTTGCTTGAAGAATATAAAACTTTAAAAATAATAAACGACCAGCTAAAAAATAATATTTTTAGCTACCAAAATTTTGAAAAAGAAAAAATAGGTTGCCGCTATTTGTTTACATTTTTGTCCTTACTGACCTCTTTTTCAAGCTGAAAAATTAGTTGCGCAATCGAATTAGAGAAATGTCTATTAATATATAAATCTCTTCAGAAATATAGCACAGTTAAAAGAACTGTACATAAAATGACTTCTTCCTGAGCACCATCTTTATAAAAGTTAGAACCGATTACAAAATCGCAATTTTTTTGTTAGACTTGAAGATTGTCGGGCCCTTCATAATGCGTTTAATGTTTCAAAGAATCTATTCAAACGAAAATATTAAAAAGTTTAATTTTTAAATTTACTTCTTTACCTTTGAAATCTCAATTAACCACTACTAAATTTACCTTTAATTTTTACCTATTATTATTGGAATTAATAATTTACTAAAATTAAACTCTGCAAATTTTTTCCTACTTTAAAACTTTGAACTCGATGTCTTAATTAAAAAGTTAAACTTCAATTACTTGAGTTCAATTTGAAGAGTTGTTTAAAGTCTTCAATTTAAAATTATTCCGATATTACATCATTAAATTGGCTTGATTTATTTTTTATTACATAGGTGTTGGATTTATTTCTTCTACAGAATGGCGACTTTACTCTTCACTTTTCAATCCAATTCAATACAGTATACCGTCAATTATGTGAGCCAGGGCGTGCGTTAAGTCCCAGAAAGGCTTCGACTTATTGAGGCAATTGTCATACTTGGAGTGAAACTTAATTGGCAGGGCAACAGGAAATCAACAACAAAAACAAAAGCAAACATATTAAAAACATTTTTCTTGTCAAAGTTACCCATTTGCTGAGTTAGTTTGACTGTCCTTCATATCTTGGTTTTGATGCGTAGTGTTTATACATATTTTACATAATTGGGTGACAAATAGCACAACTTTTAACATTAAAATATTTCGCGCTGAAAAAGTTAAAAAGTAATTTATAATAGGTACATACATACACCTACATAGATAATTCGTTTTACGGAAGTTGAGCTACTTGTAAAAAACGGTAACCGATATAGATTTCAACTTAGCCGAAGTATAATCTGATTTAACCATTAACTATTTGATCATTAACTCTCTGGTCTAAACCCGCCTAGAATTTATTTAATGATCTATGTGCTCTATTTGTTTTGTATATATAATTGTGTACTATACATGGTTTGCTTTTCATTATCTTTGTGCTAAATGCGTACAAAATGTTTTCAAACTTATCCAAATTTTAAAGATAAACTTTCAGTTTATACTTAATTCTGATATATAACTAATATAGTTAGCAGGACTGATACTCTGAAATAATCTAGGCGAAAAGTATCATTTTCAGCTTTGTCAGGCAATTTTCAAATAATTGGACAGATATTTTCCTGTCACTTTGAAAATTAACGTTTTGAAATGAAATGATTTTAGAAGAATAAAGTGGCATCATGGTGTAGTGATAAAAAATTTTAGAAGAATAAAGTGGCATCATGGTGTAGTGATAAAAACCTCACTAGACCTTGCTAAATACAGTGCCATAAAGTGGCACTGTATTTAGCAAGGTCTAGTGAGGTTTTTTAATTCTAGTTAAGGATAAAATAAAACACTTAACTAGAGATGTAAGAAAGCTATGTAATATCCTCAGTATGTACAATCTCAGTTACATACACTTTCAAAATTTGCAATATATTTAGTATTTTAATTTTTGTTTGCTGCAACACAATTACAGGCTTTTTGAAATAATGTAAGGGGGAAGAAATGAGTTTTTATGGTATCCAAATCTTTTCTAAATTTAAATTAAATAAGGTATTATTTGTTCAATATCAATATGTAATTAAGAAAGTTGTTTTTTATTTTTTAGAGTATAAGATATTTTTTCCTATAAAAACTGGATAATGCAAGCTCTTACCCAACAGGTAAAATACTTATATATATTTTTAAAATCTTTTTATTACTATCTTCTGTTACTTAATTTTTAAATATTTATTTAAATCAAGGAAAGATTGAACTCTATTAGATTATTTTTACACTAAATATTTAGCTTTACATTAAGTTTATAGGTTATCTTTACTATTATTTTATAAAACTAGTTGATTATTTACCCTAATTGTTTTTATATGCTCTCTCAAATTTTTGATCAAATGCACATAGTAATAAAAAATGATCCATTTCAAAAGAAGTATTTCTGAGAAATTTAAAATTTCACTAAACTCTATTTAGGATTTTTCACTTCTTCCATCAAAATATAAATCTTATTTTACAGATATAGTAATGATTCTTAATTTCTTAAACATTTCTTTAAAATTTTTAATAAATTTTATTATGGTTTTCACAATATTATGGAAAGGATAATTTCTGCATATTGTGAAATGAAATGTAAGATCATTTAATATTGATTTAATTTTAAGTAAATGCTATTGTAGAAAAAATTGATTTCTGCTCTTTAAAATATCAAAAAGATTCAATTTTTTTGTCTTAATTTTGAATAAAAATAACTTGACTCTAACTCCAGTAATAGAAAGAGGCTTGAAGCTAGTGCACTTTTGCACCCTCTCCTTTTTATTTTATTGTAAAAATCAACATTTAAAATGAAGAAAGTTTTGCTTTTTTTTATGATCAATCCAAAGTAATCTAACTTAAACCTGAAGAAATATAAATAGCCTACAAAAATATATATTTTGCATTTTTTCAACACTGTTTTGTTACTATAAAAAATATTCTTTACCAAATGATATGGTTTTTATGGTTGCTACAATAAATTTTGAAATAGGATGTTGAAAATGACAATAATGAACACTCAGTGACATACATGTGAATACCAGAAATTCTTAAATGTAATCTTGGTAAAATAATAAAATAAATCAATTCTCAACCATGATAAAGTTTGATTCCGTTTCTCTGAAATGAATTTTAACAATATTTTTTAAAATCTAGATGCTATCATTTGCTGAATGAACTCCTAAGTTCGTGTAGCAAATGATGACTTAAGTTCCAATCATGCACCAATGGGATCCTTCCAAGTTTAATTATCTCAATTGACATATAACTTACCAGCTCCTGTGTATTATATTCCAAGGCTCCTAATATATATATGTAATATCTTCATGTAATATGTATAAATGATATACTTATGCCTGATTTAAACAATTATAGTACTAAATGATTATTGTATTTACAATTTTTTAAAATTTTAAATATTGGTTTTATAAATTGGCCAGTGGTTGGCACAAAATAAATTTTGCTAAAATGTTTCAGCATTAATTGACATGATCTATATAATTAGAGTTCTACAGCTTTTTAATAGTTTTTTAATATTTAAGTTTGCTGCAGTGTGATCTAAATATTTAAATTTACCAGAAAAATTTTTGTTAAAGGATTTAAGGTGTATGTAAATACGCATTTTATGAACTTTGTAACAGAGTAAATTTAAAGTACACTTAAGTTGATAAGCTTACATTGTTACAATTAACAATCAGTTAGTCAGTAACATTTGGCTGTTGCATTTCATAAATGCCTCTTTTTTAAGAGACTTACTTTAAAAGACTGCAAAAAAGCTCTACCATAATATATTAGGAAATTGTTAATGTTACATTGAAAATATTTTTCATATAAATTCAAAACAGCTCATCTCTCGATGGAGCTTTAGACAATCTAATTTTATTTCACTTTCAGTGACGATTAATCATCCCTATCTATATCAGCTTTTGTAGTTGTTACTAAAATGATAAAAACGTATCAACTTCAATGCTATGTTTATATTTAGCTATTTAGGTTTAAAAATGAATTTTTTCCTTAACCTAAACAGTGTTGTTTTTTTTCTAGAGATTCAATACATCTGCACAGCACACTGGAGTTAGTCAGCTTTCTACTGCAGACCGTGAACATGTCTATCAATGGATTCTTGAATTAGCAAGTCCTGACACAAGAGAGCATGCATTATTAGAATTGAGGTAGGATCTTTAATAAGTTCATTATTTTTTCTGAAAAATTTCTCAAGATTTAAGCTAAAACCTAAATTTAAACTAATACTTAAGCAAAAAACGAGAAGTTGTAGCTGACCTTGCACCAATGCTTTGGCATTCATTTGGGACTATAGCAGCTCTTCTGCAAGAAATTGTTAATATATACCCAATGGTCAATCCACCTAGTTTAACAGTAAGCACTCATTGTAAAATTAATTTCATCAAAATAATCCTTTTATTTTTCTAAAGGAGATTTTTTTTTTCTCTTTTTTTTGTTAAAGTATTTTTTAAGTGAATATCGATTAGTGGTGGATTATCTAGTTGATGAGGCGATACATAGAAACCCTTGAACTTATAGGATCCATTAAATAAACTAAAAACTAATAATGTTAGTAAAAATATTTTGAATAGCTCATTTTTTTAATAATGAAATCAAGTTTTTATGTAGATATTTTTAAAAGTGTTACAAAATACTCATGCAAATTTAAATTCATTTTTGTCAATCAGTTTGACTTTATATGCAAAACTGAATTTTAAAAATATAACCATTGTCATGTAAATTAAACTTTTAATATTCTTATTAAGTCAACTAGGATGATGCCATGCAACAAATTAAAGGTAATTCTATTTCCAGTCCAAACATTTCTTATCTTTTTGTTAATGGTGGTTTTTTTTTCACTTGAAAAAATGCACTATCATTTTAAATTTCATTAAAATAAAAATGTCACAGAAGCAACAATCACTCTTTGCCTGGGAGAAAATTTCTCAAGCTGCATAAATACTCTTGTTATTTAACAACATCCAACTAATTAAATTTATGCAAGTTTCTGTACAAGTTTTGGTAAGGCAAGACAGAATTTTTGGCTAAGTAAGCAATTCTAATTTGAAGGATAATGGTGATACTAAAAATCCAAAATAAAAAAGATATACTTGGATTACTGGCCCATTTTAACCTAATCTGAGAAGTTTAAAACAACAAAAAAAAAAGGCATCAAATTAAAATATTCATAAATATGTTTTTTGAAGAAACTAGGATACAGGGTATAAACTTTCTTGCTGATTAAATGCCTTGTTTTGCACATTTTTGAATCTAGTATGTTATTCTGCAATTAACTATTCCAGTAGCTACTAGGTTTTTCAAAGAGGTAAAGATCATTTATGCTTTCTTCAGTACATTAGTGCACAGATGGGCTCTTCTGGTTACTGGTTTTAGTGATTTACTTGTTTTAATGGGAAAAACTAGAAGCACAATGTCTTTTATATATATATATATATTTTATTAATAATGTTTATTAATGGTATCTTATTAATGATATCTAGTCTGAAAAACAGACAAACTTCAGAAAAGTTATATTAATGAAACAGTTGTTGAATTTGTTATTTTAGATATCAAAATTTTGACCAGAGAATAAGATTTAAAAAACAAGAGAGTCTTTACAAGTAATGAGTCTACAAAATACAGATATTTTTAAGAAATCTATTCTAAAGAAATTCTTTAGAATTTGAGTTATTTGCAAGAAAGCTCCTTGAGTTAGATAGGATATAAACAGCCTCTTCTTTACAAAATGTTTCATAAATGATAAAAATAAATGAGGTATACTTCATAAATAATGAGAATAAAAAACTTACCTTTTATCTCATAATCATTTCATGATAAATTTGTTAAGCAGTTTTTTACAGTTCTATTTCAAAGGAATAGATTTGGGATTTAAAAAGTAATAGAACTTTGGCAGGTAGAGCTTCACCCTAAATTTCTAAAAAAACAGGGTAATCCACCACTGAATATAATCAGTAGAAATTTTTATTGTTTTTTTCTGGAATCTTTCCATAACTACCAAAACATTTTTTATTTTTGTGTCATTCTTGAAGATTTAGCCATAGTTTTAAGAATTTTTTAAAAGCTACCTTTCTTATTAATACTTATCAAGACAAAAGGCTTGACAAGTACTAATAGGAAGGTTTTGTGCTATGGTTTAAAGTAGTTTCGGAGTGAATATAAATGAAATATTTTTTTAAGTTAAATCTTGATGACTTTTAGGCCCACCAGTCAAATCGTGTCTGCAATGCATTAGCACTTCTTCAGTGTGTGGCGTCCCATCAAGAAACCAGATCTCCATTTCTGCAAGGTTTTTCTAACAAATACATCTTAGTTTAAATTTAAAAATTGATGAATATCTAGTGGAGCATTGCTATTTTTTCTGATTTTCTCATCACAATTTTTTTTTTTCTCAACCAAAATGTTCACTTATTATGTTCAAAGTTTTGAAGGTTGCTTTTATAAATAAGCATTTTTATAAATTAACTATTTTTTGAAGTCTAAATATCAAAATAATAAATGAATGTAAATAAATACTACAATTTTAGCACAAATCCCACTGTTTCTTTACCCATTCCTACACACCACAAGTAAAACAAGACCATTTGAGTATTTACGGTTGACAAGCCTTGGAGTTGTGGGTGCCTTAGTAAAGGTATCAACAGTTTAATTTTTTAGTCTAATAATTTATGTATAGGAAAACAAATTGGATGGTTGATAGTTTTCAGCTCCTAAAAGACACTTTATGGTTTTTAGAGGTTAATGATGTTGATCCTTTAGGAATCTCTTTAAGAAAAACATTTTTTTCTCTTTAAATTTATAGAGTTTTTTGTTGATTATATCCCCTATGCTCTATCATAGTGGAAGAATATATATATATTTTTTAATCTGTATATTTAGACAGATGACCAAGAGGTTATAACATTCTTGTTATCAACTGAAATCATTCCTTTATGTTTAAGAATAATGGAAGCAGGAAGTGAGTTATCTAAAACTGTAAGTTGAAAAAACAATTTTTTTTTTCAGATATTGTTGCTGGAATAAAAGACAAGATAGTTAGTTAAAAAGTAAGATAGTATTACTCTTCAATGATCAAATTTAGCGTAAAGTATTCTGCAGTTTTTTGTAAAAGATTTTGCAGTGTCTCACAAATGAGATTAATTCACAAATGAGATTAAAAAGGCTGAAAAAAGTTAGCAGATTACCATTGTTTTGTGGTGCCTTAATTAAGAACTACCGAATAATGTAATCTAAAAATGTGAAATAGATTAACATAACTTATTTTTATAATCCTAAGTTAATTAACTAATCAACTTAATTTAGAACTTTCCAATTTATCTTTTTATAAAGATGAAGCAAAAGATCTTTTTTTTTCAGAGCAGATCACTGCCAATATGTTGCCTCCACCTTTTCTTTGTCTTTTCACCTTTGTTATTATTTGTCCCTGTTAATTTTTAACCACTGTTACTACAATTTAATACACTTTTAAAAGTAATTAATTGAACTTGTTTTTTTTTTTTTTTTACCACAAGTTTATATTTTAATAATCTTTTAAATAAACATGTTTACCTACCTTTATTAGATGTACCATAGCTGTTCTTTTTTGGAATAACATAAATTTCAAAACAAATTGTAGCAAATAAATTAGTAGATAAATCAAGAAGGCTAAATAAGAAAAGAGGGTAATAAAATTGTAGCAGCAGAAATAAATGGAAAAACGGATGTCTTAGAATAGTTACCTAAATTGGAAAACTAGCAGTTTCTAGGTATAAAGAAAAGCTATAAATTTTAACTTTAGTACCAGAAGCATGCCCCGGAAAAAGAAAAAAAAAAAAGCAAGCTAAATTTGACAGGTATAAACAAGTTAAACACAAAAAGACCGCCAAATCTCAATAGATTAACGTAATGAGCTTTACATGGCTTTTTAGTTAATGTCACTTTTTTGTGCTCACTTCGTTTAAACTTGTGATAAAACTCTTGCCTCTAAAAACAGGATTTGTTCATCTCCGAAAGCTCATATATCTCGAAGATCGCAAAAAACGAATACAAAGCTTTCATAAACAGTCACTGTAAACTTGGTCTCTAAAATCGTCAGCAGGTTTTCTATTTCCGTAAAGTCATTCTGAAATCTTATTGACTTTTACTAAACCAAGTTTAAAAAATTTATTACAACAATATTTAAAATATTGACAATACACAAATTTGATGTTTTTCAGATCATTAATTTTCAGAAATTTCATCTGATTCAATGAAAAACACGGCAATACTCGTTCAAACATGTTATGTGTTTTAGATTTCAATAGCGTTCAGTTATTGAGTGGCCAAGATATAATAAGCTGAAGTTTTGGCTTAGGTCTATAATCAACTGGTATAAAGTTCAAGAAAATCTGAGATTGCATGGCGATTACAGACGATTACAGACGATTACTTTACATTACAGAAGATTCGGCGTGAAATACCCTTAAATAAAAGGTTGCGATCAGATTAACATCGTTAAAGACGCATTAAAACAGCAAATGTGTTGTTAATTATAAAAGTTATAAATAATATCTTAAGTCAGTAAATATTAACATCACTCATATCGCTGATAAATGATTAAATAAGGAATTGAATGGAAGGTAAATAATAACTGGTAATTGATGTCGACAACAAAATAATAATCGTAGTGCTGGCGACGTAACGGTGATGGGAAAACTTCCTGCCGAAATTATCTCTCTAACTCCTTATTTTGTTTTCACTACGATTTTTTATATAGGTTGCAACGTTTATTCTTCAAAAGATCTTGCTCGACGAAACAGGTCTTTCGTATATTTGTCAAACATATGAAAGGTTTTCTCATGTAGCTATGATATTGGTGCGTATTATTTTCAAATATTACACGTTAATCTATTAAATTGTGTTCAGATAGCAACCAATAGTTGTGTATTAATTTTCTAGGGGAAGATGGTAATTGCTCTAGCCAAGGAACCTTCCACACGCCTTTTAAAACATGTGGTTAGATGCTATTTGCGACTATCAGACAATCCCAGGTTTCTTGCTTTTAAATTTTGTTCTCTTTCTCTCTATATATATGTATGTATGCATGTATATATGTATGTATGTATGTATGTATGTATGTATGTATGTATGTATGTATGTATGTATGTATGTATGTATGTATGTATGTATAATATTATTGCTATATATATATTTTTGTAACTAAGAGCACGTGAAGCTCTTCGACAATGTTTACCCGAATATCTTAAAGATAGCACTTTTGCGAATTGTTTGAAAGACGACACCTCTACCAAAAGATGGCTTTCTCAACTAATGAAAAATCTTCAAGATATACCCGTTCCATCTTTGGGCGATCCACGTGGTATTCCCATGCCTCCTTAAATTTACTTTTGAAGTAAACGATATGGAAATTAAGAATTTTTAAATGAATTGCGCATGTGTTCTAAAAGATCCTCCAGTTTTTATGAACGCTGAATTCCGAAAGTGCAAAACATTTTTCACAATAACTAAATCAAATGCAATAAAGTGTATATTTTTGCAACAACTTATATTATTTTAAAAAAAGAGATGCGAAAGAAATTAAAACGGCATTGTATTACTTGTTTTCAATTACCCCGAAAGACCCAGTCTAAAATATTTTCCTCGGTTTTAGTGGAAGTATTGCTAATGAGTAGTTTATCTGGAACACAATTCAGATAGTAAAGTAACGAATTAAATCATCAACAGATGATTTAGGGAGCCTTTATGACGGAAAAGATACTTTTCATCTAATTAAAGTTGTATTTAAGATTTGTTTGTTAGATTAACACATTAGAAACAAATTAGATAATGAATTGACTAACATTAATTTAAAACAAATATACAAGAATACAGAAAGTATATAATTTCTTTTTTTTTTTTCTCATAACATAATTTTCCATAGTCATGTTTTTGCCTCAACTACCTTTCATGGTTCTTGGCTTACCGATCCAAGCAAGTCCCTTTAATCCTAGAACTCTGCAAAAGAAAGTCGCTCAAATTATGTCATAGTTTTGAGTGACTCTAATAAATCTTTTTATTACAAACAGCTTCAATAAAAAGTTGAATAAAATGATAAAGACTAAGTAACCCATTTAGGACAAGCAAAAACACGTTATTTTTTATTTGTGTTCTTAGCTCTTTATGGTATAGGGGACACTTTATTTTGTTGGCAACATGCTAAAAAAATTACATAGTATGAAGCAATTCTCTGCCTTAAATCCTTTTTTTTTTAAATTCAATCTAGTACAAAAAGAACGATTTTGAATTCGACTTGGTTATATATGTATGCATGCATGCATGTATGTATGTATGTATGTATGTATGTATGTATGTATGTATGTATGTATGTATGTATGTATGTATGTATGTATGTATGTATGTATGTATGTATGTATGTATGTATGTATGTATGTATGTATGTATGTATGTATGTATGTATGTATGTATGTATGTATGTATGTATGTATGTAACCTTAGTTAAGTTTCGTTGTTTTTGGTGCAGAATTTACGTCGCTCTGCAATATTGTCTGTGCAACATGCCCAGTAATCTTTCATTGTCATATATATGTAAAAAAGCTTACACGAGCAGGGTTGCTGCTCTCTAAATGAATACTTATCAAAAATAATTGAACTTTTATTTTAACAATCTTTTCCGGTTTAACTTGCTTCAACTACTTTTACGGCTTCTTTAAATCTTATCAAATCTGCTTTTGAACTTGCACAGCCAGCCACTCGATGGTTGAAAATTTCGATGGGCAATGTCTTAAGCTTTTTCTTATTTATCCACTTAAAAAATTTGTAACAAACATTTGTTACATAGTCCGTTCAAAATTTTCCTGTTTCATTCTCTAGCGTTTATAATTCCCGTTTCAATAAAATCATAATTTTTTATTTGACTTTTTTCACCTTTGCTGCCTTTTAATGCGACACCTTTCTCCGATGGCATCAATGCGTCGTAGGTCATACATTTAGCATCGCATTACCTTTTTTCAGGTGCAGCACTGGTCATGGCAGGAGCTAGCAGTAAAACTTTTTAACAGTATACATAGCTACGTATACAAAGGAAAAATAAACAACAGAAGTTTTTTTTCTGTGTGTTTGTGACAAAAGCAAAATTTATTATCTTTTGTCTCGATTTCAAATCTCTTGCTGTTTATTGCAAATGCACCATTTTTGTATGAAAATATTAATTCATTTATGACATAAACAAACAAGTTTTGTAATCAAGCTGTCTACTATGTCTTCTTGTTCTGGTATCTATAAGTATATTTTCATTTTTTTCGTTTCGGCGATTTCTTAAGTTGTAATTTTGGTGACCTGGAATAACATTTCTGAATAAAATTTTTTGCTTTCTAACTGTATTTGTAATTCGCCTATCAATTAAAAAAGAAAGTCCTCCATTACACCAACCGATAAAATTTTTTTCTTAGAAATAAAAAAAACAGCTTCACTCGAAAAAAAAATGTACGCCGGGAAAAAAAAAAGTTTTCTTTTTAAAAAGTTTCTGGTTAAAGCTGTATGTTTCACATCTATCTCCATAGCATATTTTAAAAAATACTTTGAACTACTGAAACTGCTGTTATGGAACGATGGCAGATTATTGCTGGAGTAAAACAATAAACAGATTTGAGACTTCTGACAGTTTTAAAACGTAGTTTTGTAATGCAATCAAAAATGATTTATTATTAATTCAATAAAAATTCCCCGGAAAACCAAAACCACTTTACAGACATCTTCGTAGAACTAATTACTGAGCTCAATAATTTCTTAATACTTAAAATTACCCCGCAACAAATCTGTGAAAGATCTTGGATAATCTATAAAACTGTATTTTTATATTATCTCTCTCTCTTTCCTTTTTGTAGTAATGCGACCATAAAATCGAACTTATTGTTTGCTATCCTAGAAGTTTTATAAGAGAGTGCGAGTTCAGTTTCTTCAAATTCAAAATCTGAACTGAAAAACTGGTTTTTAAAAGCTTGAAATATTTTCCTAAAATTGTCTTACTAGTCGCGTTTCTAAGCAAAATACCCATCCTCGTTTAAAATTTGTTGGCGTGTAATTAAAAGATTAGTCGATAAGATTACCTCATCAAACAATTAAACTTTGGTGCTTGTTTACATGCCATCAAAACAACGTCATATCACGGAAGAAAATTTGAGGAAGCAAACTAAAATTACATGCACTGAAAGTGAAAGAATCGAAAACGTAATTATTGTTTGTCGTTATAGTACGATTTACATAATATTTAAATGAATTCTCAACTTTTTAATTTTTTTTAATAGTTTTTTTTATTAACTTTGTCAAGTTTATTACTCATCGGTTGAGCTTTTATAGCGTTTATATAGGTTCAAGAAGTACATCAGGGTACAGTAAGTAATTTAGGAGCAGTTATACTTCATAAAGCACCACTATTGTTAATTTGATGTACAAAACATAGTAGGTAATAAGACTTTTTAAAATAAGAAATTAATTTTGTTACAGTAATAAATCAATTTAGTAATAGATCCAAACTAAATAATTCAAAAACAAAAATAAATAAAGCAATCAGTGTGTAATAAAAATGCTGTTTTATTACCATAGAGGTTAAAAAATTTATATACATATTTTATGTAAAAAGCTATATAGCTCTTTATATATGCATATGATGAATGTTTATTATGTATATACCTAATACGCTGAAGACAGTATTCTACATTTACTCTCCTCTTTTTATTTTATTTAAATGCAAATTACAAAAAACCATTTTTAAGATCTGAAGAATAAAAAATGTAATGATTTAATGAAAATAACTTGTATTCTGATATGAAAATTCAAATTAAAGACTTTTAGAATAGATGTTTAAAATTTCAAATTAGAGCTTTGTCTGACAAAAGTATTTATTAAGAATACATATGGTTATATATAGTATACATACACAGGTTGAAGGTTTTGATTTTCAACAATAAAAAAAAAAAAAATTATAGCTCTGATTTATATAGATTACACACAGGGTGGTGCATAAAGATTAGAGGTATTTAAATGGGAAATTTTTTTCAATTTTATTTAAAAAACATTTTATTTAAAATAACAGCCATTTTCAACTTTCCTAAATTAAGTTCTATTATATTTTCCTAAA
Source organism: Hydra viridissima (assembly GCF_058129835.1). Lineage (NCBI taxonomy): Eukaryota > Metazoa > Cnidaria > Hydrozoa > Anthoathecata > Hydridae > Hydra > Hydra viridissima. Next base: position 11,325,664 of record NW_028324303.1, read on the forward strand.
CAATCCAAAAATTTCTTTTTGTATTGCTTGAATTTCTCAAAGAATATCACTTTTTAGCTCTAGAATGGTTATCAAATTTTTGCTCTTTAAATAGCCTCAAAAATATTCAGGAGCTATAATATATTCAGACTGACGTAATGTTAATTTAGTAGATCTGAAATACTGCTCTCTCTTGCTGTATACCCTGTGCCTGCATTTTTTTAAATCCAAATCTGAGAATGATTTCAGCACCATTTATATTTACAGCAACATTGATTCCAAAGAAACATTGGTGTATGATCTTAGATGTTATTCCACACCAACCCTTACATCTAAGTGAATGTAATTCTCAACAGTGAAATGCTTTTAAGTTTCTGTTACTAATATCTTTCAATCTAGATTATGCGTATATTCATTTAAATGAAAATAAGCTTTATTGCTTATATTAAATTGTAAAGAAATTTACTATTTTCTCATTTTTGTTGTCAAAAAAATTTACATAATTATGATGTTTTCCTGTTGGCTTTTGCTCTTCACTAAGTTCGACTTTGCAAAGTTCTCTGTAGTATATCAAGTTGGTTGAATATCTCCTGCTAGATGCTTCAGATTTTTTCTTCTGTGTACAATTTTTTTTTGAATTACAACAGAATGAGATTTTCCAAACCATAAAATTTAGAAAATCTCATTCTGTGGCACCAATAAGATTATAGTTTGTAACCAATAAGATTATCTTTTATTCAAATGATCTTGTTCTCAAATCTAAATATATGTTCACTGCTCAAAATAAATGATTAATAGTTTTTTTAAAAAGGTTTTAATTCTTTTTGTATATTTATGTATTTTTCATCATTCTGCAAATTCCCCTTTTCTTTATGAGCCACTTTGTTTAAATATATTATAAATTATACATATTATCAAGTATAATTTATTGTTAAGTATAAATTTAAGTAGATAAATTTTTGCATGGATTTGATTTTTTGGGCTTTAAAAAGTCAAGTTTTTATCTGCTAACTGCAGATCTCCTCGGTTCTTGTTTGCAAAGTGTTAACATTCAAATAAATCTATAATTTTTCCAGTATTATTCACATTAATATTTTCGCAATAATTTAATTTTGCAGTTAATGTTACACAAATTTGCATGCATTTCAGCAATGATAAGTTTCAAAGATTTTGCTTGGCCTAATTTTTGTGGGAAATGTCAAAATCTGCTAACTCCACAAAATTTAATCCACATGAAAATTAGTCTACATAAGGTAATAACTGTTTGTCAATAGTTTATGATTAAACAGGGGATTAAGATATATATTTTTTTGTTATTTTTTTAAAATCTAAATATTTTTTTTTTTAGCTATTTACTATGAATAGCAATTTATATACTGCGTTTAGAGGAATATTAATGCTGATTTAATATAATCCAATGAGCACTGTCAGGCGTCGTACAAAATCTGGTAGTAAAGAAGAAAGATATTTAAATATATCAAATTATTCACCTAGAAGCTATACAGATACATTTGAAGATAATATTTTGTCAGTTGATTCAGTTGACATGTCATGTAGAGATAGAACTGGGGAGTTTCTGTCAGCGGTGAAGTCACTGCAGTCACGTCAGGTTGTTATGGTGTTTTAGAATCTTCTTTCAAACCAAAATGCCCCTTTAATTTCATCACTCTCTTTACTTTTTTATTAAATTGACTGTTATAGGCTGTTGGTTACAAATTAAATCAAAGACAAAATGGTAGAGTGGTTAATCCAAGTCCATTCACTCTTTTGTCAAGGTATTTTCAGAAGGCTTTTTCATTCTCTAGTCAAAAATATGAATTTTACTTTTGTACTAAAAACAAAGTTTACTTTTTTTATTTATAATGGACATTTTAGACAAATTGGGCAAGATATCAGTAACACATTTAGCAAATTGGAAAAACTAGCTATTCGTAAGTTCTTTTTGAAGAAAAATGAATACTTTGTCAATAAGAATGCTATAAGAAAATGTATGTATGTATGTATGTATGTATGTATGTATGTATGTATGTATGTATGTATGTATGTATGTATGTATGTATGTATGTATGTATTTATGTATGTTTTTTTTAGTTGCAAAGCAGAAATCTTTATTTAATGATAAACCAGTTGAAATTCAAGAGCTTACTTACATCATAAAACAGGTTAATTAAAGATTTTTTTTTTTTTTACTTATTTGTTATTGAATTGGTGAATCTAGTGTTGCATTTAAAAAACAGTTACAAATCAGCATTCAATGTTGATAAAATCAGGAATGGTCTTTTCATATCACAACAAGTTTTCTTTATACTGGATCCTAGAGCCATCAAATCAATCTTATTAAACTTTCAATCAAATCAATTTTATTAAACTCTCTTCAAATTGTTTGCTTAATTTGGGAAAAATCTTTTAAAAAATGCATTTTTTCATGTCACAGGAAAAGTAGCAACAATTTTGTTTGCATCATTTAATCAGTAAGTTTTTTATGATAAATAGCAGGTGTTTAAAATTTATACCTTTTTTTCAGGATATAAATCATCTTAATCAACAGATTGCTAACCTTCAGCAGGTTTTTACATTTTATGTTATTGTTAGAACTGAAATAAATCTCATATATATACACACATACACAAATTTACATATTTCTTTGTAAACTAAAAACTGGACTTTCCTTTAGATTGCGCAACACAAGGATTCTTCATCCAGTAAAAATGTTAAAACACATTCACACACTGTTGTCATGTCGCTTCAAGTAATGTATTGTAAAATTTCCTTTTTATTTCTCTTCAATTGTTTTTTTTTGGTGATAAAGTTGTGATTTTTTTTCTTTGTTTCAGAGTAAGCTGGCAAATATGTCAAAAGATTTTAAACATGTTCTAGAGGTTCGCACTGAAGTAAGTAAGTGTTTATTTTCCTTTTGTTAAATTTTCATATGTACAAAATTTTGAATGTAAAATTTAATTTTTCACTTTGTAGAACATGAAGCAGCAGAAAAATCGGCGTGAGCAATTTTCACAAGGTGCTCTTGCTGATACTCTCCCTATGGTTGATCTTACAGGAAGTTCTCTCTTAAATCGGCAGGCAGGAAATAATGAAGCTGTTGCACTTGATATGGAGCCACTTCTTCATCAAAATCAACAAATATATGACCATAATGATGATTACATAAAAAGTCGGGCTACTGCAATGGAAAGCATTGAGTCTACCATTGTTGAGCTTGGTGGAATATTTCAGCAGCTAGCACATCTTGTCAGTGAACAAGAGGAGCAGATTAAAAGGTCAAAGACTTTTTTTTTTAAGTCAGCACTATAATTAAGCATCAGCCTAATTGATCAGTTTATTTGGTTATTTTTTTTTAATCTTGTGTTTCTTTTTTTTAAAGGATTGACAGTAATGTTGAAGACACAGAAATGAATGTCGAAGCTGCACATAGCGAACTTTTAAAATATTTTCAGTCGATATCTTCGAACAGGTGGCTCATTATAAAGATTTTCTTTGTACTTATTGTTTTTTTTGTAATATTTGTTCTTTTCATGGCTTAGATTTAAAATGTGAAATTAAATACTCTTATATTATTTTTGTTATCATTATGTTTTTCTTTTAATATTTATTACTTGAAATATTTAAAATTAATCTCATATACTGATGCTCAGTATCGATTTCTAGAAACTGATATCTAACTGATCCTTAGTAAAGGGTATGCGTGCAAAATTATCTTTAATATTTTTTGATTGCTCAATGGGAATATGTTAATAATTGAATCAGTTTTTGTAAATAGTACATCACAAAATACAAATTTTTCAAAATAGAAAAAAAAACATCATATTAAAAAAACTTTTTTTAAAAAAAAAATCAGAAAATAAATTTAAATGTATAGGTTCCTGTTTTATGTTTAAAGTTTTATAAAATTTTGAACTTTTTAAGAAATTAAATGCAAACAATCTAAAAAAAAAGCCTTTTTAACAAAAGTTTAAAAATGAATTAAGAAAACCATTTGAATGAAAATATTTAATCAAATTCAAGGTTCATAACAGTTTTATTCATGAGTGCAGCATATATTGAACAAATTTAATATTTCACTATCAACAATTTATGGTTCAGTTGTTGGCTAACTCCTGATGAAAATGGGAGAGAGGGGAGCTCACTATTTATGGTAAAATATCGTTCAACACATCCTTTGTTTTTTTTTCTATATTTAAATTGAAATAACTTATTGGGAAACGGATCTTGTCTTTTTTTTCAACCTTCTTACCTTTGGTCACTTGGGAAATGCATGCCTTTTTGTAGTAGGCTTTCATGTTTTGTAGTCTAAAGTCTTTTTGCAAACTGTTAACTTGTCAAATCTTGTTGTGCTTAATGTTATCCGATATTTCATTCACAGTATATATGCGGTCAAATGTTCTCAGACATTTTAATATGAGACCAAAGTCTCGATTGCAAGGAAGAAAACTGTGCCCTCGCACAGGGAAGTGCTGTGTAACTTTGTCGAATTTCCCTGAATTAGTAAGATAAAAGCAAAATCTGGACAAAAACTGGTTCTTTTTTTTGCCGCTACAATTGTCACAGAACAGCCTTAGTTCTGTATAATGTCTAGTTTCAGCAACAGCATTTAGGTATTTGGAAAATGGAGAACAAACTTGATTGGGTCCCTTTTTTGCTTCCCTTTCATGATATAAATAAATGCCAGTAGTATTTTGTTTGATGCTATGGATGCCAAAAATACTTAATGAAAAGTGCCGTAATTAATAAAGTCCTTGGGATTTTTGGAAGGGATATCGTTTTCATGATGTCAAATACTAAAGATGCAACAGCTTTGATCTTAAGCAGCACCAGATGTCTTATGCTTCAAAGCTGAATAGAATTTCGTGCTCTTTCTTTTTTAAACTGCAAGCCCAGTTTCAGCAGCTCGTTCTGCAACAGGTTTTAAGTGAGGTGATTTAATTTAACTGTTTAACACCTCACATGTGCAGCACACATCCGCTTGTGAGCGTCCAAGTTTGTACTTGAAGTTTTCCCTGAAAAAAATTCCAGGAAAAAGATTTGCTAACTTTAAGGTTGGAGTGTTTATCACAGAACATTCTCCACATAAGCTTTATATTGAGCTCTGCTGACAAATAGTACATTTTTTTGCCACAATTTTTTACTCTGATAGTACATTTTTTTGCCACTATAATGTGAACCTTTCAAGGGAATTGATTTGATTTAATTAAGGCTGCCTCAGACGTACTCAGAAGTTTCGCAAATTATCAGATACTCCTCGGTCTAAAAAATGGAATTGAAAGAAGTTGCACGTCCTGTTTTCATATTCTTTTACAATCACCCTGGTCACTTTAATAGACTTGGATGATTGTCTAAGTGTATGAAAACAGAATTGGAAAAAGAGAAAATGTTTGTAAGGAGGTTGATGACATTACGTTAAAAACAGTTTTAAAACTGAACGATAGAATTATTAAAAAACAAAAAAATGATGGTTTATGTCAGTGCTCCCATTAACCGGCAAATTAAATTTAACCAATGGTAGACCAACTAAAAATATTTTATAATATGTATTTTATGTTTTTTAGTGGAATATTATTGAGAGACTAAAATTAGAACTCGTTTAATTCTTACAAGCTAAAATGGATTGAGAGTTTTAGGTTATTTTTTAAAATACTGCAAAAAAGCAATTTTTTACCGCAAAAAATAGATTGGTTAGTTAACAATAAAATTGGGATAGTAACGTGTATTATATTTTCTTTACCGCACATTTTGGTGCGTATTTTATTTGAAGTGAACACATAAACTCAAATGTTGTAAGTGAGCAAAATTTCTAGACTAAATACTACAAAAATAAAATACAACAAAAAACAAATCTTTCATCCTACTTTTTTACAATTTTGTAAAATTCAAAAAAAAAGTAAAACAAAAAATAAAAATCTTGGACTTAACAATTGAATGCTTACGACATCCATCAATATTTTGCTATAAAAATTTAATGACTTCTAGAATATATTTTCTAACTTAAATTCTTCATTTTCATTGAAAGTATGTCAACCAATCATATTGCAATTAAATTGTTCTGTAGAATAAGTAAAATTTAATGTGCAGACTTTGAAACAGAAAAGAAAAGCTCAGCAAGTCTGTTAGGTGCTTTTGCACTGCACAGTGGGCCAGATATATAGGATATGGTGGACAAAACCTAATTATTACCCAATTGCTCCCCAAACCCATTTCGATATATAAATAATCATTATACATGAAATAATATTTATTTTTATCAAGAATATTTTAGTTTTTAATAACAAAATTACAATTAATAGGCTTAGTAAAAATTTTTTTTTAAATCAACCTTCTTTTCAAAAAATCAAACAAGAAATTGTGTTTAGCTACAAAGAACTAGAAGAAGGTGGAGCTGATTCCCTCAGCAAAGCCAAAACTTCACTGGGGATTTTTTTAAAACTCTTACTATTTTTGTTATGACCTTTTCTTAATGATGTTATGACAGGATCACTAGATACAAGTAGTCTGTTAACCAGGTCGCGGTTTGTGTCTATTCTAGAAGTCTTTCTACTGAAATCTTTCCTAAACTTTTTAAAATCCTTGTTGCGGGCCTCTTGTGCCTCCTCTGACATCAGTCCAATTGGCAAGTACTGTCTAGCAATGATGGCATGACCATGAACTAAAATTTTGTGTACTGATTGTGACATGTAATACCAGGAATACTTAGATATGTAAAGTTTAAGAGCAGTAATACAAAACTCTTTGAACTTGACATTATCAATTTCAAATCCAGATGATAAAGTGACTAGAATGATGTAAAAATAAAATAAAAGAGTTTCATCTACTTTCAAAATTTTGGCAGTTAATTGATAGTCTGCAAAGGCTCGTCGGGCGGTGTTTCCATCATTACTGGTACCTACAAATTGCATATATGTGATAGTTAACCTGATGATTCATATACAAGTATTTATGTAATTTCACTTACCAGATCCTCCACTTTTTGGGAAATCCACAACCAGTCCCATTTGATTCATAAATTCTGTCTGGATACGTTTCTTCACTTGCTTAACATTTTCCTTATCTTCAATAGCTCTAGACTGCCACTTTTGAGTTTCCAGCTTGTATCCAATATGTAATACCATTTCAAAAAACCTAATCCAGGAATGCAGGCTAGAAAGACCATATTTCAGTTCTAAGTTACTAGCATTGTCCAATTTCAGCACCATTTCTAAGTTATTCATGATTTTTGGAGACACACCACACACAGAGCAACATTGAGTTGAATTAGTCACATCAGACAGAATAGTTTGAATTTTGCCATCAATCATGGTCAGTTCTATAATACTTTTGACAACCAGTTCTTTTCCACTAAAAGTAACATTAAAAATACTACATTTTTCTATTTCAGATTCTAAATATTTTGCTTCTTCTAGGACAACAGCTTTGCTTTCTTTTTGAAAAGAAAATCTTATTGGACGACAATAAGCAGTAGATGATGGCTTGTCATTACGCCATAATAGTACTTCTTTATCATTGCAGAACCCACTGAGTTCTAGTGGTGCTAAGCAAGTAATGAACAGAGATTCTTCTTTTTTTAAGTTACGATCTCCAGCTTCCTCACTACTCACTTGCTTGTACACGCTTTGCCCATTAGCCCCATCAAACCCGGCCTTGCAACGCAAAGTCAACCGGGTCAAACAATCCAGCATTGTGCTGATCACAGGAGCTTGCACCTCGCAGAGTCTTTTTACTGTATGTTTTAGTAATTCTTGTAGTGGTATTTGTGCTGAATAATCATCAACAAAGATGTTCTCTGGATAGCAGTTAGCTTTAGACAATCTTATGTTGTTGTATGAAGGATATATATGGCAATCACGTTCTTCAGCTCCATTTCTGATAAGTTGGTAGGTTGATTTTGACATGCCACCATCTATAATTAATGCCAGACCTTCATTAGGTGTATACTTTTTAAATTGACTAGAAGGTTCTGATATCTCAGCAACTTGCTTGGCAGCCTCATAATTAAACTCATTCCTTAATTTAAGCCTTGCTGAGTGGAGCAACTCATCAGTAGTAAAATTATTTATAACATCATTGAGTCTTCTTCTTTTGGTTTTGTCAGATGCGTCTTCAAAGGAGCAACTTGGTCTTCCACCAATATTATGTGATTGACTAGAATTATCAGACTCAGATATATTATTACTGTATGTAGATTTAAAGTCCTGAGCCAACCAATTTTTATTTTTACTTTCAAACTTTTTATTTCCCCGGTTTGCATCCTTCCATTTCTTTTGATATACTTTTAAAAACGCAGCACATCCAGTAGAACCCAAATTCATAGAGACTAGAATAGCTTCTACAGACATAGAAAATGATTTATCACCAGGCTTTAGTTGGTCATGCCGTATACGTTTATGGACATCACTAATCTTCATATCAACTACAAAAAAATGATTTTAACGTTATTAGTGCAACCACTATAAAAAAATATAACATAAATATGGTCATTATTTTCATTTCAGCTACATTTAATTAGGCCAGTATAATAAGCACAGCACCTATTATTACCTAAAACCAAAAAAATAGGTTTGTCGCGAATAGCATTTTACGAAAATATCTTTTTTTAAATGTTTACCAAACTTAAAGGGGCAGCTAAGAGCAGAATTAAACACCACCAACAGGCTATACATATATTGTATTAACTTATTTTAACATTAATAAGCGGTTCCAGCAGGTTCTAAACTATATGCGTCACTTTTAATATAATATTTTAATATTATAAATAAAAATCTTACCTTTATATTTCAAAATGAAACTGTGAGTTTAATACAAGACCTTGGAATTTGTTGTGGCATTTTTCGTAAAGCTATAAAATTAAATTTTATTAATGTGTCAATTAATTTCGCATATGTTAAATAATTTAAAGGTTATTCGTTGTCATAGTTATAGGTGATATATCTATTAAAAAAATTAATAAATGAATTTCTAAATATATTCAATTGTAATTGATAATTGTACATTTATGATGTACTACCAAACTACAAATAATGTTTTAAACCATTTATTATGCTCTTATATACATAATATACTGAGTAGTTGGAAGTATTTCGAATATTTTTTTTTGAGGTTTTGTCTACCACCTGGCCCACTGTGCACTGTGTCAATCCATTAAAAGCTGGGACTTCTGGCGCCTGGTTTCTACTTAAGTTTAGGTTTTGTTGTTTTTGTTATTTTGTTAATGTTCTGACTCATTTCATAACAATAAATCTTCGATAAATCGATGTTTTAAAAGAAAACGCTTTTATCAATTTCTTTAGATTTCATTTACTCATCATAATTTTGAGTTTTTTTTCTTTGAAACTTTCCGTACGCAAATTAAAATCATTTACATCTTAATAAATTTTTACAATAGCTGATTGGAACACCCTGATTTGCTTTAAAGGATGTATTACTCGTAACATTTTGTTGCTTTTTTGACATTTGGCGTAACAATGGTTTTCTGCGCTTCTCTCTCAATTCAAACTCAAGCTAACAACGCTCGATACTAACCTATGATTGGTCGCTTTTAAATTTTATTCGAAATTTTAGAAATCGTCAGGTTAGAATTATTTTGTTCTAACTCTGCATTTGTTTAAACTGAGATAAATCAAGTTGAAGTTTTACACTGTAATGCAGTAGAATTGGCGATATATTTTCCATTAATGAAAACTTTTTTCAATACTTACCTGTATTCTAAAAAAAATTATTTGTTTTGAAAAAAAAAGTAAGTTGCTCAATTTGCTATTATGGCTCGACCCTGTTTGGAGATAATTTCAATAGATACATTTCGCGTTAATATTATTTTGTGCTATCTCCATATTTTAGTAAATACAATTTAAACGTTTTGCGAAAAGCAAATGAATAACAACAAATTACTTTTAACTTAGGGATTTAAACGCAAATATAGAAACCTAAAACACTTCGTTGGAAAACTTAAATGGATGGGATGATACAATTAGCTTTCTTATTGCTACTTTGACAGAATTCAACTGATATTGCTTCTGGAAGGATGGGCAGCTTTTAACAAGAGCTATATTATTTAAAGAAAATCATTTCTATCTAAAAAGATTTATTGAAAATAAACAAAGTTTTTAATATGAATAACATGTTAATAACAGTTTGAATGAACCTTATACAAAATAAAACTGAATGTTGCATAACATAACTAAAGTATATAAATAAAACAATTAAAATGAAACTTGTTTCCGGATGAAGAGTTGAAAAAAAAAACTACTGAAATAATGTTTTATAGAAACAAACATCTACAGCTGGCATATATGGGTACATAGAAACAATGTCTTTTACTTTCTCACTAGAAATTTTAATATTATGTCGAAAACAAGATGCCAATGGAATTGATGGTTCTTCAAGATTACTTCCTGATCCTCTAGTGTTTTTTGGCTTAGACAGCCGTACCTCCTTATAAATATCTGTAAAACGATTCTTGAAATACACATGACCAGGAGCATTAGACCTGTATACAAGTGTTTTGACATTAAAGTATGGAACCTTTTTGTAGTTCATAAGACAGGCAATTTTTGAGAAATTTTTAATGTCCTTTTTTTGCATTTGGTATACAAAAAATGGTTTACGTTGGTTAACATTCAATATTGCTTTTACCAACTCGGGAGGGCTGAATATTTCTGCCGAATGTAATGATTTCTCAATCTGACTATGTATATTATCACATTCTTGAATGGAGCTATGCCCTGGCTCACAATACTTTTGTTCAATAATTTTAATATTTGGATGATCAGTAAGAAACTCACGCAAAGCAGCTGACATATGACTGTTTCTATTTTGTGAAACACAAGAATCAAACCAAAGTAAAAACTTATCAATATTAGGAAGATCCTTGTAAACTTGATTTAGCATACATATCACAGCACTGGCAATATCGTTACCGGAACGACCAGACATACCTTCATGCCATAATACACAATATGCTTTTTTGTTCAGCGAAGAGTAACCTGTTAAATTATAACAACTGAGCTTTCTTTTATAAAAGAAGTTTCCCACGTTACTTTTTGGCAAGCTCAAGACATTTTGTAGATCAATACAAACTATGGTTGTGGTAGGGGACTTCAACTTTCGATCCTTATCTCTCTCGATCTTTGTTTCATTTTTTGATACAATATGGTTGTTATACTTTTGGATTTGTTCTTCACTTGCATTTTCAATAATGCAAAATTGGTAGCATGTATCACATAGATCTTTTTTTGGCTTTTGAAATTCAATATTAAATTTGGTGTTAAAAATATTGCGGTACATACATTCCTTTGCTGGTAAAATTTTATATTGAGTGCAATATGTTAAATACAAATCATAAAGTTTCTTCAAATTTAATGAACCATCAAAGTATTGTTTGCAGGAAATGCTTCGACAATAATGTGACTCAACTCGTGGAAACAAGTTAATATGGTTTTCTATACTCTGTTTAGTCATTTCAAGAACTTTTTTTTTACAATGTTTCCCCCATTTTGTAGGGGCAGGAATACCAGTTTCAAGCTTATTTTCATGATAGTATGATATTTGCCTGCTGCTGATGTCTAATGTAGACAAATAAAACACCTTACATACACGATGTTTGACATTATCAACAAAGAAATTGTAAAAATAAGTATACTTTCTTCTTGATTTGCTTACTTTATTGATCTGAGTCGTTTTTTTATCTAACCGCTCAGTAGTTTTACTAAAAAAGTGTTGCTTTTCAATCTGAGACATTCCCCACAATCCATTAAATAATTTTTTTCTCTCGTCTTCTGAAATTTTCACAGAACACTTAAACTTGCAACAATTTCCACAATCTTTTTTATTTTTAATACTTTTTGGTTGAATAACCTTGCCCCTGGTATTAATATATTCTTTTCCTGATTGCCTAAGTCGCTTTCTTTTTGACTGTTTCCAGTTATAACAGTTTGCCTGACGTTTTCTTGTTTTCCCACCATGCGGAGGTAATCGTAGTTGACCGGCAATTGAAGGATGTGTTGAACCATTGGGAGTAACCATGATATTAGCTTGTTGTGGGTAAACTAAAAATAAAAATGAAACCTAAAAAAGTTATGCAATGCAAATAGGTAAAAATAAGATAATTTCTTCTACATATGAAGCAATTCATTTACATTTGAGTCTAAATTTATTTAGTATATACAACGTGTAAAAATGATTATATATATATATATATATATATATATATATATATATATATATATATATATATATATATATATATATATATATATATATATATATATATATATATATATAACAACAATTATAAATGTATTCTATAAAATAGAGTGCTCAATGTTCTTAAAAGAACAAAACAATAATAAATTATTAGAAATCATTAATTTCAATTTTTTACACCATGTTTTGTCAATAAAGACACTTCAGAAATCTCAGAAAAATCTTCAGAAATATATATATATATATATATATATATATATATATATATATATATATATATATATATATATACATATATATATATATATATATATATATATATATATATATATATATATATATATATATATATATATATATATATATATATATATATATATATATATATATATATATATATAATGTGTTATTATCTTATTAGAACCTCACGGATTCTGATATTTGTGACATACACACACTAGTGCATATGTCACATATACAAGAGAATCCGTGAGGTTCTTATAAGATGATAACACATTTCCTACTAAAATAATGTGCTGAATTTTTATTAATACTAAAAAAAGCCGATTAGCACTAGAATATATAAGAAAATACCTGTATTTTGGTTTATTACTCCAAGACCAAGATTAATATTCTCCGCCATTTTAAAATTTTAAAGAGGAAATAAACAAGAACACGTATTATTTTATGCGATTTATAAACAATTTTATTGGTTGTTGGAAATACAACAAAATAACATTAATAGCTATCGCTATTTTGCACATAGAACAATCGGTTACACCTAATTTGACACTATTAAATTTTTTTTTTCAATTTTAAAAGTAATACAGCTAGAAAGAAAATATAACAAAAAAGGAGAAAAAGGTATAAACTCATTTTTTTCAAATTTCGAGATAGAACAAAATAATTCTAACCTGACGAAATGGGTTGACACGGTCTAAAACATGGTGGTAAAAAAGGTTAAAAACGTCTCATGGAAATTAGAAAAACGTTTCTCTGCCATTTTGGTAGAATAAGGGTTTTGCTAATTTCTACGATCCTCTTCTTCTCCTCAACTTTTTACAGTAAAATGGGAAAGGTGAACGAAGGTACTGAAATCTTTTTTTTCTAAAGATGTTAAATTTTTTATTTTCTACGGCTTTTTATGCAATGAAATGTTTTGAGTGGTGAGTGATGGTGTTTTTACCAGGGGATGTCATACTTTTAATAATTTTGTAATATTTAAAAATTTATTTTAAGGGTTGTTTTATCATGGGGAGGATATTTTAAGCAACATTCACTTCATACTCTTTTTTAAACTATCTTTTTAATGTAAAAATGAACTTAAAAATTTTTTTACTGGATGTAGCAGCAACTGGCGGACTTTTTTTTACTATTAAACAATAGAGATTTTAAAGCCAAAAATAATAATTTCTGAAAATATTTAAAAAAAAACAAAAAACATTTGAGATAAATGTCTTGACTACCTTAAGATTCAATTTAAGCTCCATTATTTTTCAATGACAGAAAATTTTTTCTAAACGTAGACGGAAGCCCTTACAAATAATAGTGAGATATTCCCTTGACATAGAGCTCCAAGATTTTGTAATGGAGGACTTGAGAGACTTGAGACTTTAGGGGACCTTTTTGCATTTCTTAATCTTGCCTCCGCCAACCCTCCAGATTGGATAATTAAGTGAATTCAAATCTAAATTAGGGGAAGACCTAAAAACTTTAGAATATAAATTGGCTACATGGTCTTTTAAAAACTGTTTGATTTTTTAGGCCCCACCGCTAATAAAAACCTATGTACTTAAGTTTTTTTCTCTCTTTAACATAGATAGAAGGAGTCTTTTCACCATTTGAACCAAAAACATTTATTGACCGAGAATGCTTTGTATGGCACACAGATGGGGAGTTCACTTTTCTAAACAATAAATTGATCATTTCCTCTGTTGATGACACAGTCTGTAGTAAATAGCTCATCTGAAAAGATTTTGAATATTGATGAGTCTTATCGCTTAGGAAGCTTTTTTAATTGCTCTAATCTAAGTGCTTTGAGTCATTCTATAAAAGTCTGACAAACACTGACCTTACTAAGATGCTTTAGAGTCCTTTTCATGGTCTTTTCATCAATCTTTGGTAATCTTACTAATGTCATGATAGATGAATGTAAACTTCTTATCAACTTTTCTTGCTCTGACCAAGCTTGCTCTTGATTCTTTTACGAGATTAAACAGTAATTTTTTCGCCTTCTCTAACTGATTAGTCTTGTTGTGTATGAAATTTGGTTGCAAGACCTGTTCATTACTCTAATCTATAAGATCATGAAGAAACAAAGTTTTAAGATTCAGTGAGAGTTTTAATCGAGATCTCACACTAACGTCACCAAAATCTGAATTTCCTCTTTTAACTTTCATAAATGTGTTGATAGCAAATATTGCTACAAACATTCATTGTTAAACTCCCTCTCTTCGGTTAAATCAATTGTAAAATCAACTTTTAGTTGTTTTATTGCTATAATTTTAAATTTTATCTATACTTTCAATACCAAAAAAGATTAGTTGAGATTTTTGCATTTTAATTTTTCCCCATATCATACTTAATTCCTAATGTGCAACAAAATGATTTTGACACTCGGCTTCTTTTTTTTTTTTTTTTTCTCTTCAGAATACTAACCTGGTTTTAAATCGGTTTCCAAAATTGCAGTAAGCCTTTTTTTAAATATTTTATTTCTTTTAATTAAAGAATCAAAATCAATCATTTTTTAATTGTTAAAATATTGTTTGAATTTAAATGCACTTACATTCACCCGATATTCGTGCATGAGGGGAAACAAATATTATTAATGAAAGTTGTATATAAACTTCAAATATTGAACTTCCTATTTTACGTTTCCACGCCACTTAACAAGTATGCGGTTTAAAAAACCTACTTCCTTGACGAAAAGATAAAAATAAATTTTATTTGAGTTCTGTACATCAAAACATCGGTAGATGCAAGAAAAAGAAAGGAAAAAACTTGTGCAGGGCGGTAGCTTAAAATAAGGTTACCATTTTTTAAAGAAAAGCTTAAGCTGATTAAACACTTAAGAAAATGCGTCTATTGTAAAGTGAATTGCAACATGAAGGCAAACATTAAAAAATAAAATAAAAAATAAACAAGGACTTAATCAAAACACACTTTGAAAAGCAGCTTCGCTTTTTAAACATATCGCATTTATTTTAAGGGAAGGGTGGAGTGGATGTTAAGAATTATTTTAACTAGAGAAAAGTAAAAGGAATTTAAACTTTAGCATTTTCTCAATGGCAAAAAACGTAAAACGATTTCTTGCTCTGCGAGTGGATTTTTAGCTTTATAATTTCGATCTGCTTGTCACTACAACAATATTTACCATGCAAAAAAACCCTAGGAAAAGCAACCCAAGTAATACAAATAACAGTTTTCAAGAGGTTTACATCCGTAATCTCTTCGCTCTCATGTGAAATGCATGCGAGAAGAATAATAGATAAACAAGAGCCGTAAGAGTGATAGCGTATGACTCATTTAATTGCGGGTTATAACTGTCTCTCAGGTATTTGCGCTTGTTGTACATTTAAGTGTCTATTGATTTTAAAAATTGCTTGTTGGAGTGGTCATTTAGGATTCTATGTTACAATTAATTACTGGGGGAGTTCCAACTAAAAACTTGTCTCTTGACTATTTAATCATTAGATAGGCACATGCAACGTGCCGGCTGCAAAATAAAACAAAAAGGAAGAAATAATAAAACCCAAATGCTGCATTAGAATTATAATTTCCTATGCCCTGAAATTCTCTTTAGAATTTTTTCCGTTGTTTTGTTCTACGTTTTATGCAATCAGCCCTTTGTTTTTTTTAAAAAAGGTTATTATATTCCAAATACTAAATTTGATATTATCAGTTTGAAAAGCTGGACATAGAACTCAGTGGGAGATCACACTATAATTCAAAAGTTAAAATATGACACTTGTTTGAAAAAAAAAGGATGCAATTCAAATTAAACCTCTAAATATTTTCATAAATTCAGGAATTAAAACTAATTATTTAAGGCTAAAATTAATTGAATCTGAATTGAATTTTATTATGCGAATATTATGCATATTCTTTTAAAATATATGTACGAAACTCTTAGACTGTTCATGTATACTTGAGGTTGACGTCAATAAGGTATCAAATTAAAGTACTAAATAATTGCCTTAAGAATATACCCATAAAATCGTGCCGTGAGCATTAAAAAAGGATTAAGATTGTGGGAAACGGAAATGTTACACATTGCTTGTAACCTGAGGCATTTGCTAAATTATAACAAACAACGTAGATAGACAAAGTCAGAAATTTAAGGTTTTTGAGAAAAATAACAATGGGAGCAATCAAACAAGCATTCCCACGGTGGTTTATAATACATTCACACAGAAAAAAAACACAATTCAAAAAAAATTTTCTTTTTTGTTAAAAAAATCTATTTATGACCCTGGTTGTGCTTTCAAAATGAATTTTTAAATTCTCCATTTTAATTCAAAGAGGTCCTCTATTGAAACGCAACCTTAAAGTAATTTCGCGTTAAAATAGCAAATTTTTAATTTTAATTAAATTTAAAATTACATTTTTTTTATTCACATCTATTGTTTCTTTTTAATATTACCAATATAATATGTAAATACAAGAACTAATTGGAAATCAATCATTCCAGAAATTAAATATGTTCATGTTGATTTGTTTTTCAAGTGTCGAATAAATGAACAATGTATACAGTTTCAGCTTTGCTAATAAGAAAAAAAGGCTCCGTCTGCCATTGTCGTTAATTGTTATTACAGACGAGTAAGAAACGAATATTAAATACCGACGTTTCGACAACGAATGTGCATTTAATCTGCAACGGATATTTAAACGCGCAAATGGACTTCATACAATCAGTTTGGATGAAAGACCAGTTCGGTAGTTTCTTGTCACGCATTTGACACTGATGCCGATAACTTGACACCCAAGTGACAACACTCGTTTGAAGTGATAGGATTTCAAATTGCATCCTTAATTTAAACTTTAGATTCTGTGAAAAGCTGATAAGAAAAAAACCATCCCGATTAAAGAACAGAAAATGAATGCAGTGCTGAAACTTTTTCTCGTTAATGTGATCACTATTCAAAAAATGTAAGATTTCTTAAGAAAAACTTTATTTAACACTGATATGTATAATTTTTTTTTTATTTCATTTTACTTTATTTTTTTAAATCCATTTGATAAATTTACTTAAACAAATTTTATCTGCATTTTTTACAATTTATTTTCTCTTGAGTTTTCATATTTTTTAACTCTATTCACATGTAAATCATCTCTTTGTAAATCGGAATCTTAAAGAGGAGTCTATAGAAATCTTTTTGATTTCATTAACTTTAGAACATGTATTGCTGATTTAAACCGAAGCATCGGACAACATTGGAATAAGGGGGTAAGTTTTAAAGAATTCTCTTTTTCAAGACCCTTTGGAAATGACTTCTCCAAAATCTCACAATTACTAAGTCATAAGTAAATTAACAATTTAGAATCAAAATGATTGCATAAAACTTAATTCAACTTAGTATTTTATTTAAAAACTCCTGGACAATTAATAATCATTTAAAGAGTATACTAGATGTGTTATTTGCTTTGTGTTCAGTCACTAGTTTCAGCCACTAGGTTACATCCAACTCTTAATTTACCTGTATTGTCAAATGTTTTGCGGACGAATCTGGATTTCTATTTGTTAAAAAGGTTTTGAGAACCTGCTATTTCATCCACCTAATAAAGGGAAAACCGTCGATGTCGAAAGAGTCTTAAATTACAACGTTTTTTATTGTTGTACTTAATAATTTAATCCGCTTAACGAAGGATTTCCTATTTCTGTTGATTTATAAGCAACAATATATAACAATATACAGTCAAAACCGCAATAATGACAAAATAAATAGTGATAATAAGAAAAATAATTTTTTCTGTATATCTAACGGTTGAAAGTAAAAATAATTATCTTTAAAACTTTATCTTAATTCTTTTAGGTAATGTTAAACCATTTTTTAATTATTTCACTTTTTTCATAGGAAAAAGTAAAATCAAAGCTGTTGCTAAAGTTAAATTATTATTTGTCGAACTTTGGTTCTTTTTTTCTTTATTCTTTCCTGTTGTTTTAACTTTTCCATTCAACTTTTTACAACACGTTTTTGTTTACTGTCTGTCCGCATTTCTTATTCAGCTGTTGAAGTAGACTTAAGTATTTTTGCAGTATTTGCGCTCCATTTAGTAATGCTCAAATGTTTTGTTTCAATTTTAAACTCATCATTTTTCTTATTTTCTGCAAAATAAATTATTAATCTTATTTTATTATTATTTTATTTTATACAGATTGCAGCAATCTACAATCAACCTAATTTGTTTGGAATCAATTGGACGGGTCAAAAGATTACACCGTCAGCCAACAGATTGGTCCAACTTTATTCAAGTAAAAATAAGAAATTTCTTCAGATTCAGAAAAACTATGTCAATGCAAAAGGGCTCAGGCCTTCTGTTTATAGTAAGTCTATATGTATGCCACTATTTATATATATTTCCATATGCAATCATTTACAAATATATTTGGATGCAATCGTTTATACGTACAAATGTATGCAATATTTTAAAATATATTTGCATGCGATCTTTTATACACATAATTTTTACAATTATATTTAGTCCAGCTTTTGTATTTTTTAGCCAAATTAAGCATTGAGTCCGTTGGTTATGGTGTAATTCGCATCAAAGGAGTCGAAGCAAATCGTTACATTTGTTTTGACCCCAAAAATGCAGAACTGATTGTTCAGGTATCTTTTCCGTTTTCCATGTTTTGAACCTGAGTATTATTGATTGCATTCTATGACCACTTGAACCGAAAAAGTTATAAAAAAATTATAAAAAAATGCTACTCATCATAAAGTATTAGTTTAATTCATTCGATATAAATAGTTGAAATCTTTTTTTTGTTTGTTTAGAGAAATGGTAACAATCTAAGCTGTATATTTGAAGAGCTATACAGCGAAAAGTCATTTAGAACATTTTTTAAGTCTAAATTGAAAAACTGGTACATTGCAATAAAAAATAATGGTAAGGTCAGACCAGGGAATCTGTGGCAAAATTCTCTAAAAATACCACCAAAAACTATGGAGTTTATTGCAATGACGTATAAGTGATATGAGATGTAAAAATAAGTCTGCTGTTGCATGTTGCCGTTGTGTTGCCAATCTTAATGGGAACAATTAACACGAAGCCAATACAAAAGGATATCAATAGCTCGTTTCTCGTTTTTGACAAAACTCACGTAAAGACCTTTAAAATCAATAATCCATTGATTTCTGAAATGAGAGCAGTGATTGACGAACGCTAATTAATGACATGTGCAATATAACTGAAAATGAGTCAAGAAATGCATTTCGAATGCGTCCATTTAAGTCGGAAAGATTACAAGTAAATTTAATTGGGAAAGTAGTAATAGTCATTGCTGATGACGTCTGGGAAAACATTTTTTATGTTGAAAAAATACGGGGGAGAAAGAAGTTTTTTTAAAAAATACAAGAGAGAAAGAAGTTTTCTTAAAATTTTTTTTAACACCTTTTAATGTGAAAAATTTTTTTATTTGAATATAGTTTAAATCCTACGTAAATTTTAACGAACCGTTGTTTCATACGAACGAGATTTATACCAGAAGTAAAAAAAATCATGATGAACTTTTTACCACATTAAAATGAATCGCTTCGTTTTTTTAATCAACTTAAATAAGACAGCAATTTTGGAGAATCGTCTTAGTTCTGAATTTCTCGATTTATCATAGTTAGGTAATGCCATAAAGGTTAAAATTAGGAAAAAACTATTTCGCACACAATTCGGTTAGAATTATGAAAAGGCCAAAAGGGTTAGTTACAAAATTTTGTCTGTAATGCTAACAACTTTGGTTGATTCGTAATTTTAACAAACACATTTTAAGTTCTGTCGAATGTAAATTAGCAATTTTGATGGCACTCCACAAATTTACATTTGAATAACTTTTTCTAAACTATTTTAAAAACAGAAGTATACTTAATTTTCGATTTTCACTACTCATGTTGCATTAATAGACTTAAATAATAAGGATTTCAATTTAAAAAAAAAAAGAAAGAAAAAATCCAATTTACTATAATACTTTCTAAAGAACATAGCGCAATTGTATTTACAATAATATTGCTTATTCTTAATATTGTAAATTATATAAATTCGGCTTATAAAATTTAGTGCAGCGGTAATCTTAGTTAAGAACTTTTAGTTAATTTTCCTTCGTACGTTCAATTTTTTTGTACGTTCTATTATATATTAATTTATATATCAAGACATCGAATACAGTAGCTTTAGGTGAAATAAATTTCTTTGACTTTTTAGCCACTATTCATATAACTGGCATAAATCAAGTAGTCATCAAATCAAGCCTTTCCTGCATACAAATTAGTTAGAAAATGTCATCATATCAGATTCCTGAGGACTCTCAGACTGAGTAACTTTTTTTTTTTTTTTTTTTTAATCAGAAAAGTAATTATGTATTTATCAGGTAAACAATTATAAGGTTCTCTAGACAGGAAACGTGATGGGATGGTTAAATAAAAAATGTTAATGAGCTTTTGCTAAACCGATTAAAGAATCTGACAGCGTCCAATTAACTTATTTGAAGTGGAAAGTATTTTCAAACGAGGAGCATCTTGCTTGAGAAATAAGCTCCAATTTGTATAAACAAGAACTTATCGACTCCGTGACCTCAACCGTCATGAAGCCAGATTGGATATAAAAAATCAACACGATCTTCGTGCTATCCAGTCTTTTATTCAGAAAAATAAGCTAATTTAAATATGAAACTACAATAATAATGAAATCGATTGCGATTAAAGAGATTAAGTTTGATATTTTTTGTTGCTGATCAGTTGAAGAATATAATTAACATAAATTCTAACATACATTCAATAATTATGCCCAAATAAGGAAGAGCATGCGTTAATTTTATTTTAAATAAAGTGATAATGTTAATAACATAAAAAGGAATTCACAAAAAATAGGAATTCACAAAAAGTCGAAGGTTATTAAACAGGGTTAACAAACTATTAATTTAGTTACAATTTTTCATCTCAGTTTTTAATTGTTTCATGTTTTCACTTTACTGTAACACAACTTAAAGACATAAAAAGGAAATACCCTTAATTAAACGAACTTAAGTGTTTTTAACCAATTAAATTCTTCTTTGTACTTGTTGTGTGTGTGGTCTTAAGTATCTGGGAGCATATTCATTAAACATTTTTTTTTGAGTAAGTTTGGCGTAAGTTTGGCGTAAATTTGGCGTAAGTTTTGCAAAACTTACGCAGCTGCGTTTAAAAAAAACTTTTTAAAGTTTTTACGTAAGTTCAGCCCTAAACTATCGATATTTACCAAACTGAAATGGTATTCATCACACTTTTTAGAAACTTGTTCAACTCAATTTAAGTAAGAAAAGTTACGTTTGCTATGACCTGCTTTAACTTTGGAGTAACATTACTACGATGCATATGAAGGTCTATTGTCAGATTGATATATTATTAAGGATCTTAACATATCGCGAGGTTAGAATTATTTTGTTCTATCTCCTATTTTAAAAGTTGGGGAGAAAATAAGTTATTAATTTTAGTAAGTAATGATTGATTTTAAAATACGTTCTATTTTACAATTTTTTTTCTAAATAATTTGTTTAAACATAAATTATTTAAAGCATAAGTTATTATTTCTTTAAAAATTAAAGCTAAAATTTTAAATAATTTTTACTTTAAGAAAAAGTTCAAAATCTTTCTCCCAACGTTTAAACTTGGAGATAGAACAAAATAATTCTAACCTCACGATATATAATCATATATGTTACAACAAGGGTTAACAATCATAGATATTAACAATCATAGATATTAACAAAAAATAACTGTATCATAATGATATATCATCTTACAAAGATATAATATTATTATTATTATTAAATATTTGTTCTTCTTCACAACTTTTTTATAAAAACCTTGTTAAGTATTACAATCGTAGTTCATATCGTTGTCGTTTTTTTTTTTAATTACAAAAACTTGGTTTATTAAAAAAAAAAAAATTAACTCGGTTGTTTTTTTGCGTAAGTTTTTGCGTAAGTTCAGTGCAACCCATGCGCTACCCTAACTTTACGGAAATGCTGCGAAATATTGTTGAATACCAAATAGTTACATGAACGTTCGGTTTTCATAACCTTAGTTGAGCTGCGCAAGAGTTACGAAAGTTAGGCGAATACTCACTCTGCACAGTTTACGTTCCCAAAAATATTCTCATTAACAAATTTCTTTGTGAAACAAAATAACGGACAGTCTTTTATAACTCTTGTTCGTTGTCTGGGAAACAAAACGCTTTATTTAATATTTTAAAGGTAATTGCAATTAGTTATAATGAACATTTCCTGTTTCTTCTTGCAACTGCATGTGCTGTAACATTAATATCATCAGTGCACCTTAGAGATGCTCCCTGGTCACACGTACATCGGTAAAACTTAAGAATGCGTCACTAAAAAATTGTTTTATTAACTTTATTACTGTTAATTGCTTTCATCTTTTTTTTTTTTTTTTTTTATCGCTTATAATTCTGAAAAGAGTCATAGAGAATCCTAACGAATTATAACAAGTACACATAAAAGCAAGAGGAAAAAAATGCGTTAAGGAAGTTCTTGAAACTTTTTGAAATTAATTAAAATGTATTCAAATTTTAAGAAAATTTATTAAAATTCATTAAAATTGACTTTAATTTGCAGTAATTTATTAATTTACATTTTTTAACATAACTAATTTAATCCTTAAATTATTTTATAATGATAATTTATGTGTTTGTGTAATTTAGTTATGGAAATTTCTAAAAATCAATTTTTTACTTTTAGGACGAGATTTTTTTAAAAAACAGCTTTAAGTTGATTTTATTTATAAAATCAAAATTATATCAATAAATCAAAAACTATTTTTATTTAATAAATTTCGTAGTAAAATGAGATATTCCGATGAATTCGTTTAATAGTATATAATCTGTTGCAGATAAAAATGCATTCGGCTTTAGGAGATTTAGTGTAATCATTTATGACATCAATTAGATGAGACTCGTGTTTAGCATTAACACATCATAAATAAAGCAATTAATTAACGCAACCATAACGCTACATGAGCGATCTCTAAGGCAGCAATATGAATATTAAAATATTACTGGTACTTACTTTCATCTGCTTCATCAACTCCCAACCAAAGTAAGCTTTCGTACATTTCCCACAAACTAAGTTTAAAATGAGCGAAAAAAAATTTTTTTTCGTTGCCTTTTTTCTCTGTTTTAGATCTAAGCATTTAGAAGGTTCCAGATTTAAAAATATATATATATTACCTTCAAAGGAAAAGGTATTTTATCTATCAAGCAAATATTTCAAGTTCAAAAAACTTTTTTTTAGAGAAAAAAAACATCGCCGTCAAAATTTGTTCAAAGAGCATTGGAAGAAATTATTATCGGTAGGTATACTTTGTAGCATCGTTATCGTTATTTTTATGTGCACATACGGATTGTCTGAAAATATAGAATTTGTCAAAAAATTTGCATTTGAGATAACATTGGTTTTGCGCATGGTTCTATTGTGTATATACAACAATTACTTTGGTCAACGGTGCTAAAAAATTCTATGACTGGTAAAAGCACACATTTTCCTCTGGATGACCTAGATTATGGTTTGGTGCCTTCATTTCAAACTCTAAATTGGAAACTGAATTTGATATACTATGGTTTGAGACGATCCACAGCACAAGAGAGAAAGATTTGTTTTGTGTTTTTAATTAAAAACAATCAAGCATTTACTTTGTTTAAAGACAGGAGAAATTAAGATAAAAATTTTCCTTTTGCTGTGTTTTACTATATCTATCGTTTTAGAAAAGCGAAGAGAAGTTTTTTTTGAAGAAGATTCTAAAAGCTTTTGAATAACGTGCAGCAAGTTTAACGAAAATTTTTCGATTAACTTGCAAAGAAATTAACGAATATTTTTACTAACGTGCAGCGAGCTTAATGTATGCTTTGACAAGGAAAACGGCAATTAAAGAATATCAAATATAGTAATCTGATTTGGATTTTGACAATTTCGTTTATAAATTATGCGCTAATATTCATTTAAGTAAGCCATGAGTGAAATACTTATTGTAATGAATAAATTTGCTTTATCTAGGAATTTCCGAAAAGTATTATTTTTAAAATTATATTTTAAAAAATTGCAATTACAACCATTGCTCTTCAAAGAGCTCTGAGTTTTCAGCGAATACTAAATAGTAACTGAAAATAGTTTTAAATTTTGACAGTATCGCTGATTTCTTTTGCAAGTTTTTAAACATAAATAATTGATATGTAAATTCTCAATGAAACATAAATTGATATGTAAATTCTCAATGAATTTCTTCCATAATTTTATTAGTTTTTTTTTTTTTTTGATTGTTGGTTATGCAGATTGGATTGAAAAATATCAACTGTGAAGTTAGCACAATTGCTCTAACTGCAAAAAGATCTGTTCAACTGCGCTCTGGAAATATCAATAAGTTTCTTCAGATCTGTAAAAATAACGTTAGCGTCACTGAAAAGCCATCTCAATATAGTAAGTAAAATTACTTACAGCGTGGTTGT
Organism: Hydra viridissima; assembly: GCF_058129835.1. Taxonomy (NCBI): domain Eukaryota; kingdom Metazoa; phylum Cnidaria; class Hydrozoa; order Anthoathecata; family Hydridae; genus Hydra; species Hydra viridissima. The sequence continues at coordinate 11,350,552 of NW_028324303.1, forward strand.
CATTTATACTCTGTACTTCGTATACACTTACGAACATTATTATATCTACAAAAAAGTAAAGTGTTTGTAAAATGTAGTGTATATGTGCGTGCATGAGTTTGCGCGTGTGTGCGCGTGCGTGTGTGAAAGAGAGAGAGAGAGAGAGAGAGAGAGAGAGAGAGAGAGAAAGGAAGAGAGAGAAGATAAACAGATAGCAAAAGAAGAGTGACTGATCACTACTCGTTTTTTTTTAAGCTAATATTACGATTGAAACAATTGCATACAAACAGATTCGTCTCAAAGGACGTAAAGCTAATCGATACCTATGCTTTAATAAATCCTCTAAACTAGTTGTGCAGGTATTTTTCTTCAACTTCTTATCAACTTATTTTCCTACTTTTCCTGACTTACTGCTATTATTATTAAAATTTGATTTTTATTAAAGTGTCTGTTTTCAAAAATTTTACTTGATTAACATTTAAGTTGTCTGAACTGTAGGAAGATGGTGATTACGAAAACTGCGTGTTTGAAGAAAGACGCATCACAAGCAGCAATGCTGTCTGCTACAAATCAAAATACCACAATTGGTACATAGGAATTAAACACAATGGGAAAATACAGCGAGGAAACCGTCAGCTACTTACAAATAAACAAAAAACCTCGTTGGAATTTTTCGTCGATCTTATTTAAACTCTGTGAAATCGAATATAAACTATTTTTTCCCACTATACTTTCTATTAAATAACTTTTATTTTTAACCTTTCAGGAAAAAATTTGTAAGTTTTATTGAAAAGCTCTAAAAATTATTAGAGCTTTTACTTTGTATTTATTAGCTTTTTTCATGAATTAAATATTAAACTATTATTCTTTTACCTTAAAATTCTAAATACAAAGCTAAACAGTTTTAGGATGATACCAAGAAAGAAAAATAACGAAAAAATTTATCAATCAAGGCAATCAAGACAATAGTTTCATTTTCTCAATCAAGATAATAGTTTTTAGAGAATTAGGGAAACGAAGAACGGATATTAGTTCAATTATTGATTGATAAGATAACGAACTTGTGAGGATTTAAGGTTGTTAAATTCAAATTAAAAAGTGATAATTTATGTTTGATAAATAATCTCTTCTATCAGAAGATTTTTTTTCAGCATAAAGTTTACGACATAATTAAAAACTCCATCAAGATTTAATCATGTCTTCATCTTACTGTCTTTTGAAACAAAAAATCTTCTGAAATATTATAAACGTTTTACAAAGCTATTGTGACGGTCAAGCAAATTCTTTTTCTGTTTTTTAACATTTTGACATTAGTGAGTTTTAAAAATGTTTTTCAAACTCTTTCAGAAGTTTTACTTTGAAATATATTTGTTAAATAGTTTTTCATCTAAGATTTTCTAATTACTTTTTTATCATTTTAACAACCACGAAGAAATTTTCAATGAAACGATTTTATCATTTTAACAACCTCGAAGAAATTTTCAATGAAACGATTTCCGAGAAGATTATCGTATTTGATTATCATCTTGAACAACCCACTTAAATGATCCTAGAATAATTGGTAGATCATGATTTCTAATGCTACTAGACGTCTTTTATAAAGCTATTAGAAGTGACGAAGGTTCTTGGGAAGATTTCCGAGTTATTCAAGAGTAGAGTAGATAGACAGCTGATAATAGATAGTTGATTCCCTTATTCGACAAGCATTTTAAATATAAAATTCAATGGCAATTATAATTTTGTATGACGTCTAAGGCTAATTTGAAGCTGAGAACATCAAAAGTAAAGTACGTTTGATAAGGATTCAATCTGCAGCTGGATGTTTTTTGGCATACAGCTAAATATTTCGAATTATTATTTGATATATAAAAAATTAGCATAACCGTTAAAATGAATGCTTTTAACATCACTTTCGTTTTAGTGAATTAACGCGTTCCTAAACAAAGATTTTCAGCTAATGAAGTATTTCATGCTAATCATCGTAGATATATTGTTTAAAATAAAAATTTAACTTAAAATAAAAGGATAATAAAAGCATTTCTTTAATTTACTGAAAATATCTTTACTCCCCGTTTTCCCTTTTTAAATTTACACCTGCACAGCTTCTCTTCCAGACTTCCCCCTTCCTCACCAAACAATATGGAAAATATAATCTTCCCCAAGAAACACTATATAATCAAAACTCCCCGAATAATTTAGGAAGATAAGAACACTCAGATACATTCACAAAAAATTGTATTTCTTCCAGCGCATCAATAAATTAAAATGCAATATTGAAAAATTAACCAATTAATAACAAAACAGCAGGTCAAGTTAATCATGATTCAAGAGTTGAAATCACTTAGCAGATCAAGCTTCAAAGAGGAGCCTTTTGAAGGTAGCTTGATTCGAACTGCATAATTAATTTGTGAAAACAAAAAAAAACAAACACCCTTAAAGTACTTTAAATTTTCAGCTTACTATTAAATCTTCAGCTTGCTAATTAGATCAGGTAAAATCAAGTAAAATATGGGGATCTTTTCAACGGGATCAAAAGAAATACACCCCTTAAAAAAAGGAAAATTTCTTATTTTTAAACGAAAGGTAAACTTGTAAATTTGATTTATTTTAATCATCCTGTTTTTATTATTATTGTTATTATTATTATTACTATTTGGTTAATCAAACAACAAAAAATATCAACTAAAATAATGTAAAAGCTGAGCTGTATGTTGCTTAGGAACAGCAGAGCTAATTAGGATTTTAAAAAGTTCCAGAGTCCATTAAAAGAATCATACTGATCACTGAAAAATAAAAATAAATCTTATAACTGAAAAATAAAAAATAAAAATATTTTCAATTATATTTATAGTCCAAAAAAACAAATATATTAATAATAATCACAATAATAATATTAAAAATAAAAATAAAAAACAGAATGATTATTATAAATTGAATTTACAAATTTAGTTGCTAATTTCACCAGCTAAAAACAAATAAAATTAATTATTTGAGTTACTAAATACTTGAATATCAAGAAATCTTAATAAGCGAGATAAGCGAGATCATCAGCTAAATTCTTATAAAACTAATTCACAGCTGTTGGGTTGTCGATTAAATTCGCGCTTTTTTTTTTTACTTATACAAATATTTTTTGTCCAAACAACAGCAATTGAAGCAGTGTAACATTTTTATAAGCTTTTTTTTTATTCATTCATATTTTTTGGAGCCCTAATTATTCTGCTATTAAAAATTTCTCTTGTTCATTCAGATTTATGGAACTCTAAGTCGACAAAAACCAACATCTCCGACACTATCTGTTCAAGTATTATCGAAATACAGCCTAACCAAATTATCAAGCCTCTAGAAATATTTGTTCAGTTTACAGAGAATGTTTCATAACTAAAAGAGCAGCTTAAACTGGTTCGATTGACTAAAAAAAAATTGATTTGAGCTGAGCGATTCTCCTCACTATAGGCGCCCAGTGGAATTGCTGAGGAAGATTGAAAGCTCCATGAAGACAATCAACAAAAAATTCAAGAGCTGACTGAACTTCTTCACTGTTCTCCGCAGACAGTGCTTAATCATCTTGATTCTATGGGAAAAAATCAGAAGGTTGATGCTTGAGTCCCTCACCAACTGAGTCAAAACAGCAAAAATGAAAGGGTTGTTGTTGCTGCTTCTCTGCTTTCTAGAAATTGCCTGGCTGCCAAATAACGTAGACCATATTTAAGTTAAAGTATCATTGGAGATGAAAAAATAAAACAATTAATTTTTACGCGATTTAAACAAATAGATTTCCCGCGACAACCAAAAACTCGATCAAACTCCAGCAAGCGAAAGAAGTCAGACCGCGGCAACCGATATAATAGCAAGAACGATTGTGTTGGTAACGTCGCGGTTGTTATAGTTCTACCGATGATCGATCGATCATTTCGATTTGATCGATTCGATAATTCTTATGCCTAAAATTATTTTTCTGCTATTTATATTTGTTACAGTTGTACAAACAACTGAAGCTGATTTTTAGTTAATTCAACAAAAATGTGTTAATTGTATTTTGAAAAGTGATTAGATTTATGATAATTTCTAAAAATTAATAAAAGTTCACCACATTTTTAATGTAAAATATTACTTCAGAAACTTTTATTATTTGTTAACAAGATTCAAAGATTTCCTAGGTGAAATTTGTAGAATCCTTCGAAAAATCCTTGAAAACTCGTCAAGTGCATGAAAATGAAAGGTTTCTTTTCTCTCTTCTGCTAAGTTATTTCTAATCCTTCTGAATTACAAATTTAGATGATAAAAGTATTGGCTTATATTTCTAAATGAATCCATTTAGTAAGCTTTTTGTTAAACCTTAAGATGTTCCCGTTGCGTAGTGTTCTTGTTAATTATGCTTAAATTTATCCTATAACAAAAATAGCAAGCAATAATTTTAAAGATAATTACAAATAGTCGCTAATAAATATATTTTACATTTGTGTAAACTATTATTCATGAATAAAATTGAAAACTTAGTTTGTTTTATAAACATCACAAATTAGTAAGTATATATATATTTTTTAAATCTAAGTTATAAAGAGTTTAAAATTATTGTAAAGCTAAGATATTCTTAAGTAAGAATCACGGAGGAAGACTTCAATTTTCATACCAAGCTAACCAGCGCCATCTGAAGCTGAGAAAAATTGTCAAGAAAACAGACAAAAAATAGTTCACCATTGATGCGGTCAGCAACAGCCGAACTGACCATGGCATCACCCAGAAGAATGCAAGGAAAATATCTGATGTCATTAAGATTAATACAGAAGTCTAAGCATTAAAGACAGAATTGAGGCTGTGATCGCAGCTGATGGTAGCTTTAATTAAATATTGTAAAACACTCTAAATTTTAGTTTTTTAAAAAAATTTTATTTAGTGGTATTTTCAAAGTTGAAAATAAAAAAAAAAAATTCCAAAAATATTCGACACGTTACATTAAATATTTTCATTACAATCGCTGTAACTTACACACCACTTTTTTGTCTTTTGAAATATGAAATACAAAGTACAAAAGACGTAATGTTTACAAACTGTATAGCAATTCCAACTAGTCGACAATTAGTACAAACGGCACTAGCCAATCACAATTATTTACAAGTTTGCTAATTCGGATTGTAGCCAATAGCAGAATGAGGACTCTTTATAAGATAATTTGAACCATAAAACAGATAAGTACATAATTAAATGTTGACTAAATATGATTACATAGTGTGAGGGTGGCGTTTTTTTTTTTTTTTTTTTTTTTCAATGTTTCAAGTTATTTATTTAATTTAATGTTTAGTTAGTGAGGGTAAGGTTTGGGTTTAGGGTTATTTGTAATAGGTATATTGAGGTTGGGATCAAGTTTTATGGTCTGGGGAGTTCTTGGTTAAGTAAGGGTGAGGTTTGGGAATAGTTTGGTTAGGAATGGGCAATGTTTAATCTAAAAGGGCTAAACTTATAATCGCCGTTCTCAGTATATTCTATAATATAATAAAGCTCAACAAATGTTCTATTAATATGTAATGGTTAGCACTCTTATATTTATAACTTTTATATAATACAAATAATATTTTCTTACGCTTCTTGCAGTGTTCAATACTGTTTATATCAATTACTCCTTTTTCTTTTACATCTTCTTTTATGACAAATATCTCTTCTTTAATTAAATCTTTTGGATATTCTCCAACAATCAGTATTAAAATCTTCTTCTTTTCTTCTTTTATTCAACTGCTTATTATAAAACTGCTTATTCATCAAAGTACTCTCCTTATTACAAAATTCTTTCTCTTTTTTAAAATCCTCTATAAATCTCTTAAAAACTCTTTTCTCTTAAAGTCCTCTTCTTCTAAAGAGACGGCCGTACTCATCAGTCGCTCTAATCCCTCTATCTCTAATTCTCTAAGTCTCTCTTTTTTTGAGCTTTTATAGATTTTTGCGTGTTTTCCAGTTGCGATATCTTTTCATTTATTTATATATCAGGTTAATGAGTATTCGTGTTTACGTCTTTTCTCAGTTGTTTTTAACTTTTCTTCTTTCCGTTTTATCGTTTACTTACGTGATAGATCGGTGAATCATCGTGTATAAGTTTTTTCTGATCGTTGTTTTTGACTTTTCTTATTATCGCTCTATCATTTACGAGTCTTCGCATTTACTTCTTTCCTCACTTGTTATTTTTAACTTAATTCTTTTTGCTTTATCATTTATTTATGTGAAGAGTGGACGAGTCATCTTGTGGGTATCTTTTCCGATCGTTGTTTTTGACTTTTCTTTTTGTCGCTTTATCATTTACGAGTCTTCGCGTTTACGTCTTTCCTCACTTGTTATTTTTAACTTAATTCTTTTTGCTTTATCATTTATTTATGTGAAGAGTGGACGAGTCATCTTGTGGGTATCTTTTCCGATCATTGTTTTTGACTTTTCTTATTGTCGCTTTATCACTTACGCGTCTTCGTGTTTACGTTTTTTCCCAGTTGTTTTTAACTTTTCTTCTAACGCTTTATCACTTATTTAGGTGAAGAGTTAGTGAATTATTTAAGTGAAGAGTTAAGAAATTATTTTATCGATCGTCGTTTTTATTTTAGTTCTCCCTCCTCACAATAGCGATAAACATTAAAAAGTCTTATTTAATTATACATGATTCTTTATTAACAACTGATCGAAGATTTACACGTATTGAAACAGTATAAAAAGTGGTATTTTCGTTTTTTGTTTAAAAGTTTGATCTCTTTTAGAAGTTTATAACTAATGTATAATTAATACAGTTTTTTTTACGAGCTCCGAAACTCTATCTTATGATTGGTGTTGTCGGATGTACTTTTGAATGTCTACTTATGGAGGTTTGAGTTGAATTCGATGATTGCCTAAAAACTGATATTTTCTTTTTAAAGTTGATGGGAGGGATTCCGTTTTTATATCTTAAAATAGAGCGGGAAAAAAAAAATTTATTAACGAATAAACCACTTTGTATAAACTACATTATTAAAAACTATTTAGAAAAATAACGCAAACAGTTTAGCATATTTAATTTTTATACTTAAAGAATTGCACAGGCGTCAGCTTGGCTTTCGTACAAACCAAATAATTTTATTCCATTTCTTACTTTATATTCAATTAAGTTTTTAACGTTAGTGTAATGCTTTTCTTGTTCTTCAAGACAGCGTTGATCCCAACTCCAGTCATAATATTCAAATGCAAACAAAGACTGCTGGAGAGAGCTTTTGTTAAACTCAGCGCAATAAACGTTTGGACACCATTGAAAACCGATCGCTCTACATATACCTTGTTTTATTCTTTCGTTAAACATAGCAATAGATGCTTTATCCATAGCATCCACCACACGGTATGGAATCAGATGTCTGGAATGAATTGCAACACGTGGAAAAGGAACCTTTTCTGACTCTGGAAAGTTATTTGGTGACTTGCTATCAGGATGCATTTGAATTCGAAAAGAGTATTCATTGTAATGAAACCGATAAATATAGTTACACATTATTGCAAACTGACACAAGCATCCATCTACACCACCTCCAACTTTCAAAACAGCCTCACCAAATACTTCTGAAAAATTCTTTCCATGGAGTTTCTCAACGTGCAAGCGCATGGCAACCAAATGGCTCACTTTAATTGTTACTGGGAAATAAGACATGCATATCATGAGCTGTTTTACTTTCAGCATAAATTCAGTGCATGTTGCATAATAAACATTACCTGCAATCCCTACAACAATAGGTTTCTTGCCCTCAAACAAGCTCTGTGGAGTAACTGGTGTTGTGAAAAGTGTATCAGTGTCAACAAAACCAATGTATTCTGCATTTGTATACAAATCAGGATAAAAGGCGTCATAATACATCCTAAATCGGTCAGAAAAACGGTTTGTACCGATTGCAGCAGCGATTGGTTTGTCTATATAAGCTACTCTAGGAAAGGGCCACATCGACAAAATTTGATTTCCAAGTACGTGATCACCTGGAAGTTCAGAATTTAGAACAATTGTTATGTTATAAAGTTCGGGTGGCCAAAACAACCTCAAGCTTTTTAAGAACCATCTTTGATAGATCCAAAACCACCTGGGTTCAATGCTTGATAACCTGATGTTTAGTTCATAGCTAGGAAAAGAGTCCCATGGTCCAGTTAAATTTGTCCTGGTTAAATTTGGGATTTTAGAATAATATCTATTTTCCAAAAACACTTTTACATTGTTCAGATTAAATGCATTGAAGTATTGTGTGCTTGACGATGCATTTTTAAAACTTTTCCAAACGTTGTCACTTTCATAATATACAATTACACTAAGTGATATGCATAATAATATGGTGAAATACGAAAAGAATCGGATAATTCTCCCTTGGGTCGATTGAGGAGATATACTCTGCTTCATAATTCAAGAATGACTAAATAAAAATGACCTGCAATTAGAAATTCTTTTAAAGTTTTATTTAATCGTTTTATCAACATTCTTTAAAAATGGTCAGCTAATATAAATTTAGTGTTTTATATTATTCTAAAAAATTCCGTTAAAAATACTTCATATTTAGATTATAATTAAACAAAATGCTCTATCTTAAAATCACAATCCAATGAAGATTTTTCTAGAAAAACAATCCTTACTACTTCCTACTAAACGCTTCAATATTACAAACTACAACTCACTTTAATGATGACTTACTTCAGACGAAAATATTAACCTGTATGAAATACACCTCAGCTTAAACATCGGTTATAAAAAACTAAAGTATTCTTTTCAGTTAAAAATAGGAGGCCAACTTATAAAACAGGTCAACTTATACACCAAAATATACGGTATTTTTGTTATAAAAAAACTATTGTCAATTACACCTGATCTATATTTTTAAAGTTGATTGCAGTATCTTACCCAAAACAGAGGTCACCTCCCGAAACTTTTAAAATCATGTAAAATCATGTAAATTTTAAAATCATTTAATAATAAAATTGCAACTTTTTAAATTTTGTTTTTGTATAATAAATTAAAAAAAAATCTAGGCATTTTTCAATGGTCTAGGGAAGATGTAAAGGAACCACTATTGCTTACTGGATTTTTTTGTTGGATCGGATATACTCTGTCTATACGCTGCTGTCAGTTACTTCGAATACTTTATTCAATTTTAATCTCTTTTTCCTTTTTTTTTTTTTTTCATCTTAATTTTTTTCTACAACTTCTTTACATGTTTAAACCCTTAGCTTTCTTCTTTTTAATATAACTTTTTTAAATGTTACATGAGATAAAAGTGCCGATTCATATAAATAGGTCAGTAGTGTTATATATAATATATATACTTAAAAGATTCTTTCAAAATAACAATAAACTAATGTGATCAGTGTTGAAAAACCTCACAAGCTAGTTTTTTCTGATAACATTCCTCTCCTTCATTACACTTAGCAAGAAATGATTCTCTATTGCGACATGAAATAATGAAGAAGAAATATTAGGATCATTTGTCCTGAGTAAAAGATCTTTATGATAAAAATCCCATTTGGTAGTTGCATGATTAAAATATTTTCAAATCTCTTTCAAAGTAAGAATACTTCTCTCAACCAATGACGGAGTGACGGATCCAGGAACTTTAGGTGTGTGTATGTGTGAGTGTGTGAGTGGGAGTGCACAGTTGTCAGAAGTTGTAAAAAATGCGCTAAAACTTCAAGAGACTGAGATTTTTTAATAGTTAGTAAACTAATATAAACTTGTTATTTGAAAAGACAGTAAAAACCTTTTTTCTTTAAAAAAAAAATTTATTTAAACTTTATTTAACAACATCATGAAAATTTATATCTTCAGTACTGATATCAGTGCTTATAAAATGACAAAAACTCGCAAAATATAAGCAATCACATAATTAAAAAACTAAAAAATTAACAATAAAACTGATTTACGATGTAAGATTAAAGAAGTTTCACTGTTTTCCTGTGGTTCCTATCGGAATTTTAATGGTGAAATTCCGATGGGAACCACAGGAATTTCAGGAATCATTTTCCAAAAAACTTTTTTTTTAAAATGTCAAGATTTTTCATCAGAACTTGATATTGATTTTGATTAAATACATGTGGTTTATGAGTTTTAAAAGGTTTCATTAAAGGCAAAAAACGGCTAAATAATTTTTTTTTAAATCTGTTCTTAAGTTATTATATAATTCTTCTTGATTTTTAAATAAATAGTTGATTTGTAAATTTTCAGAAAATAGCATTACATATTCGCGAACATAAAATTTTTTATTGGCTTTTCAAATCGTAAAGAACAAATTTATATCAGTTTACTACTAAAAAATTTCAGTTTCTTGAAGTTTCGGCGCATTTTTTGTGCTTTTAGCCCTCCCCTCTTCCCTATCCCTATTATAATCCAGCATATATATATATATATTTATATATATATATATATATATATATATATATATACATATATATATATATATATATATATATATATATATATATATATATATATATATATATATATATATATATATATATATATATATATATATATATATATTCAGCATATAGTTTTAACTTACCTTTTCTGAATGTTTACATATTCAATATTGTTATGAATAATTTCGCAAAATATAAAGAGAAAATTAAAATCATTCTTAGTGTGGACAATGGAGTGGTTTTTTATTTTAATGTTCAGATCGAAATAAACGTTCTAAAAAATAATGAAAAGTAAGGCGGTTATTACATGTAAGTGTTCGATTAGTCGCAACATTTTTGCCGCACGAAACTTTATAACTTTTTTTTTTTTTTTTTTTTTTTTAACCTTTTATGAATAATATAATTTCTCATGATAAAAACGTTGCGTGACGCAATTTATTTAAATAGGTTTTATACCACATAATACTTGATATTCTGGTGAGACGAGGGGGAGGGGAACTCTTTTCTGCCCGTCTCTGGATCCGTTACTGCTCTCTATTGTGTACTAAGAAAGTGTTAGAAAACACATGTTAAATGTTCAAAGATTTATTTTTAAAACTTAATCTGATAATTTATGAACCAACTCGTAATTTTTGTACTGAAATGTGTTTAATTTAAAATCTACCTTGGTGACAACTTCTGCTTTTAACAGGTAACTAATAAAAAGCAGGGACCACTACACACAATGGTACTGCACCTATGCAAAAATATGGACGGATATTTCCAGTAGAGAGCCAACTGTGCCCCAATCCCAGTATTCATCTGGCCGTAACCGATGTTTTCTACAAAAAATCATACATGCAATAGCCAAATAAGTTTGAGTGACAAATATGTTAGACAGAATCAAATGAAGAAGATGCCAACGAAAGTGATAATGAATCGAACGATTCCGATGAAGATAATGATCCAAATTCAGATTGTAATGACAATAACTATCTTAAGGTATTGAATCGCAGCGACATTTTTAATGATATCATAGAGAAAACTGCTCATGAAGCAACAGAGCATTTCGAGGTAACATGAAGCCTATATTGAATAATTAACGTGAACTGATTAAATTTTTGAATGTCATCAACCGTTCAAAGCTCCATATTGCAAAAGCATGTTTTTGAACAAGAAAATAAAAAATCGATCTTAAAACTTGACATCAAAACTCTAATTTAACTGTAGTAATGCTAGATTCACTCAAAAAACGATATGATGAGCACTTAAATATGGTTTTGCAAATATCTCATTAGTGCACTAAAGATTTAGTGCCGCTAATGAGATATTTGCAAAACCATATTTAAGCTCGTCACAAACTAATGATGGCTTCAAATATTCATAAAAGTTGGGAATTATTCAATATGCAAAAAATATGATCAAAAAAAATTTTGTTAAAGTATTGGATAGTGTTGATGTCAAATCACCGGTTGGAGAAGTTGCTGAAGAAGCCATTAACAACCTGAAGTCACAGTTGCAACAACCTCTAACAAAGATGGTTTCGTTCTAACCCAAGATTAGTAGTTCTGATCCATTTTCAGAGATACTAAAGGAGTTTAAGCTATTTGAAGCAAGTGGAGTTCGAACATCGGTTTAAATAAGATTTATGCTACTCACAAAACCATTTAGCCCACGTCAACATCCAGCGAAAGGATGCTTTCTGTTACTGGTAATCTTTACACTTCGAAGCTAAGTAAGCTTCGAAGCCGAACGAATTAAGATGTTAAATTGAAAAATTTTGATATATCAATTTTGGAAAAATAAAATATTGAGTTGAATGCTGCTATAATTTTTTGATAATACTAAAAAGTAAAATAAATTAATGAAAAAATAAAAATAGAGACGTATGTATAATGATTTGACTAAACTTTTAAGATGTTTCGTATACATACCGTGTAAAACCGTTATAAAACCGGTATTATAATTTTCTGGTAACTTAGAAACTGTATACCAATATTTTTAGATAAATATGTAATGATAATTGTAAAATATTTTTGTCTGTTCTATCAAATCAACATTAACATTTATAGCACTAAAAAAAAGGCTGATTAAAATTCATCTTTAAATATTAGAACTAAAAACTTTTTAAACCAACATCTCCAGATCCACTCGGAATAGGATGTTCAGATTTATTTTCTTGTAATAAGTTCTGTTGGAATCCAAAAAATGAAGCAAATCTGAGATACAAGGTGACATTTTTTTATTGCTGAATTACCCAATCAGGATCAATTCTAATTCAAAACTTCAATTCTTTAAGAAGAAATCTCCCTGGCATATTATTTATTCATTGTTAAAACATGCTGTTTACATAAAACTTACTTTGCTGTTTTTCTTTAAAAATCATCACCTCGTTAAGTTTAGCTTCCCTTCTTTTTGTCGTTCTTCATAAAATCAATTTTTAAAACAAATTTATTAACATAGTTCAAACGTTTTAACATAGCTATGTTTTCATTAAACAGTAGCACATATGCATTTTTCAGACAAAAATAATTCATTTATGATTGTAGATATATCGAATATAGATATTCCAAATGATTTACATTAATAAAATAAAAAGAAAAACGCAAAATTATTTTGTTTTGAACTTTGATATTTATATCAAAGCCTTTCAGCTAATTCCAAAAACTCACTTTCTCTTTTTCTTTCTATATTTCTCTAAATATTCCTCCTCTTTGAGGAACTGATCATGAAGTCCATGTTTTATCCTTGAGTTCGTTTTTGTAAATGAAAGTTTGAAATCTTTTTCAGCTGCCAAGTGTAACAATTCCAAATTGTTTATCTCAGAGAGTTTGCAACCACAATAGTAAGGTTGGTGCACATATCCATCTATGATTGTATTCTGGACGATAACATATCAAGAGTGAAATCGATTGTTTGAACGACACAGCATCAAATAGCAGCCATTCTCTTTTCTATCTTAAACTAGACTTATTGGAGATTACAGGAAACTTTATTTCCTCGTACGTACGCGTATCTCATTTTTTATTCTATTTGATGAAGCTGTTTTTTCTTTTTATTCCCTTTTTATTACCAACGTAACCATAAAAAAAATTTCCACTAAAAATAAACTGTAAACGGTTATCGTTCCTGAAAGTATATTTATATACAATAACCAGAAGCATAATGAAAAAAATATGAAGTTTTAAAGTTGTAGCCGAGATGTGTTTCCGAATTTTTGTTTTTAGACGTTTTTATTCTACTTTAACTTCACATAAAAATTGATAAAAAAAAAAAAAATTGAATTTTTATTCACAATGATATAAAGATTGCTGGTCTTATCCAAAAACGCTATTCTCACTTTCAGTTTTTGAATTTTTGCTCGACCCCTTATCCGTTATGAAGCTATCACTGAAGTTAAGAATGTCCTGACGTAATATAACGCGTGTTAAATGACACGACGTTGGTATGGTTTCTTTTAGACCTAATTCAGGTGAGAACTTTTATTCTGAATCGAACTATATTATAATAAAGTCGTTTTAACACTAATCAAATAATGACCTTTTTACAAAATTGCATTAATCCGTGTTTTATTCATTTTTGCTTTCGAATAGCGTGCATAAATTTAAAACGTCGGAAATAACCCAATTCAAGTTTAATGACATGTAATTTTAACAAGGATAAGAAACTCTGACAGCATTTCATCTGATAATATATAACGTTATAATATATAATATTGAAAAAAGTTGATTGAAAAAAAAAAAAAAAAAAAAAAAAAAAAAAGAAAAGAACAAAAATATAATACGCGTTTTATTAAAACCACTTTCTTGTATTTAATACTAAAGGCCACCGAAAGGCTAAAGGGTTTTTTTTTTTTAAAAAAAAACAGCACTTTAATATTTTATTACTTGGGGTTATTTGAGTGACATATTCATTTATTATATTAGAAAATAAGATAATAACTGTTAATAAAACAAAGTTAAAAGTTTTTTTTTCTGTACCATTCAGCCTTTCAATTCTTACCCCGCAATTAGACGTTATCTCGTTTTGGTAGAAGCCCAGTAGGCATTGGACGTCCTTAAACGTCCATAGACGGCCACTGGACGTCTAAGGACGTTTAACACGTACTGGGAGCAATAGGAACTACTTAGAATACTGCAATAACATCATTCTCTTAACTCGTCGTTCAAATTTTTTTTTTCAAATTTTTTCATTAATTTCTCTGTTTTCTGAGGTTTATTCTTTGTGTAAATAATTTTTTAAAATTATGTTAGCATATTTTAAAATGATGTTAGCATCATAAGGTCAAATAAATCGTTAACAAAATGATGTTTACGTTACCCTTTACTTCATAGGTAATCTTATTGTTTTTTAAATCTTGAAGCTTGTTAATATTTTATGGGATTTTAAGTTAGATATTTAAATATTTACTTAAATATTTAAATTGCAGAACTCAAATGTTTCAAAAGTTTCGTTTAAAGTTGGTACTCAAAAAACTTATTCAACAGAAAAATTACAAAGTATCAACAGAAAAATACCACAATATCAAAAATATTTAAGTATCAAAAATAAAAAACTTAAATACAAATATAAATATATATTTTACCTGGACTTTAATTTTCATAAATATTTGGTAAAATTTCTCTTCAACGCTCAAATTCTCTTACATTTTAACTTTATCTCGAACAAGGAAAATTGTAAAAGCTTGAAAGTTTGTTACACAAGCCCGGGTAATAATGACTACCTCAAATACGTTCCACAGTGAACTGTAAAAATGTTCTATAAAGAGTTTCCTAAAAGCAATTAATTTTTTAAAGCTTTTTCTTCAAGACATTTAAGATGAAGTTAATGTTTATCTATAACCTTCATGAAAATTATAGATTAGCAATAAATAACATTTGTCACAAACAAATCAGCTATCTGAAAAGAAAAACTGTTAAATTTTAACAAGAATGATCCAATATTCATTAAGTTGTTAAATTTCTTTTATATTGCTGTAAACTTTATCGAGTACTTGGTAATACTACAGCCTTTCATTAACTTTTATTTGAAAAATGTAGTATTGATAACTTAGTATATATAAATCAACTTACGAATGTTAGTTAACATCATAAAACAAAATATTTTCTAAATAATACTTCAATTAACTAGAAGTTAAAATTTTATATAAAAAAAACGTTTTATAACGTAATGAAGTTGTTACGCAGAAGAAATTTTTAGGGGATTACGTCACAGGTTTATTTTTAGGGATTACGTCACAATTAGCCAGAGAGCAAAAACAGCATAATTGTGACTAAAAATATCATAACTAATATCAGACTTACAATTGTTTCATTCAAAAAAATTATTCGCAATAAAGGTGCTTTTGAAAGATTCCTTGTTTTGCGACAAATTCTCCAATTTATGGAGAAGACAAATCTATCTAATAACTGGAAAGATTTTTCAACTTTCCTGTAATAAAACAAGTCTGCGCTCGTGACAGCTAAATGATTTAATATATTTTTTTGAAAACTATAAATGGTTTAGCCTAAAATAAATGTTTTAAATTTAAGGACCTGTCTTTTTATATTTGGATACTTTCCTTAAGACGGCGGTTGGTATAGAATATTGATCGTGACTTTTCTGTCCCTACAAAATATTGTACCAATACATTATTATGAATTAATTTGGCAAAAATTGTATAATAGCAAAGTTTGAAAAGAACCAGTTATTTTAAGGGTTTACAAATACTTTCGAAAAAGTTTTATGATTTTAGCAAGGAAAATAGTAAAGACAAGTACTAAAAAATGTTAAATTCAAATTAAAAAGACAATAAATCTAAGTTTTAACGACGCATTTTATTGACATCTTATTTTGCACTCGCGTCACAGACGAAACAATTATTGTAGTTAATTGTGCTTGACTTCAGTTAACAGTAACATCTGGTTCGTATTAAAAGAAATTTTTTTACAACTTTCCATAAAGTGGTAAACTCGTGCCTCCTTAACCTTTTCTGCCGATGACAACAGTACACCCTGTTGACTATAATCTATTTCATCAACTAAATTACTTTCCTTGTCGAATCTTCATATGTAGCGTCATAAACCTGGGGTGCATTTTGAATAATAACTTGTCGGGGTCTTTACTTTTTGCCATGTTTTTAATTTCAAAGCACGTCCCACTTCATCAACAGCTCCTTTCCCTAAAAATTCTATTTAATTGTGGAAAAATTTAAAGGCGCTTGACAGTTCCTCAAGAAACTTCGCCATAAAGCAGTAATTGAATAAAGATGATGTTTCATTGCTCCAAAAAGTTCTTTTAGGAAGTTTGATTGGGATGTAAAGCCTAACAAAATGGTTTATTTAAAGGATTGCATAAATGTAATACCCAACGAAACCACATTAAAGATGGTTGGCGGTGAAATGCATAATTAATACATTTTTAAGAGCAGCACTGACTTTTTGCTGAGATCATTTTGATTATATTCATCTAAAAATTTAATTCTTATTATACCTCTAAAATTGCTATAAAATATTCAAGCCTTTTTTTTGTCTTTCTTTAGCTGATAAAGTTGAATTTCTTCGCTCCAAAAATATTATGGTGATATAATATTCATTCTGAAAAGATTGCTGTATAAATTGAAAAACTTTGAAAAGAACAAAACTCGGGCGAAGATTTTTTAAAGCAAAACAGAAAAGCGCAGTGTTCGTTTTATCTTCGATCGTCGTTCTGAATGTATTTGCAAATTTTTCTAACAAATAAACCTTGTTTTTCTCATCTTTTTATCTGAATTGAAAACGCCTTCGCTTCTTGTTTAACTAGTCTAATAATTTTTTAAAATTCTTTTCTATTTCATTTTCAGTTAGATTTTTATCGATATATTTTTTGTATTTTCTTTAGTAGGTTTTATGTGTTTTCTTTATTCTAATGCCTTTAAATAAATGCATTTATTTGCTCATAAAACTTATCATTTCACAAAAATCTTTTAAAACTTTAATCATACAAAGTCCTTTTGCTATCAAAAGTTGTCTTCTAGACGGAGGGGAGTGAAGAGTTTTTTGTCCTATAAACTTAGTTTTCATAAGAGACTTTTCAATTAATTGATTTTACGGAATTAATTTTGTGAGGTCATTTGAAAAAAGTAGGTATGTAAAAGTTTGTGATTTTAAGAGAATTATTTGAGCTGAAAACCGACATTAGGTTCTAAAACCTTGCATACGATCATGAGAAACGCTCTGGAAAGAATCCGTATTTGTGAAAAGGGAAATAGGGATCATTTGAGAGTTTTTGTTTTTATTACACATAATACTGAGAAGTATCCATATATAATATTTTCCAATTATAGTATAGTAAAATTCTTGTAAAGCGATTGGTAAAGTGCTCTCTTCTACTCGGAAATTGTTTTTTTAATTATATTTTAGTTTTTTAAAAATCCATAATGAAGAACTTTCCGATGTTTAATTTTTTAGTATTCAAAATTTTTCATCTTGACGTCAAAAATGAATTTAATGGTAATCTTTAAATTCGATGAGATTAAAAATTAACAATATTTTTTGTCTCATGCGAGTCAGTTACTGTGATTATAAAAAGAATTATTGAAATATAGCAAAAATGATAGAGTAATATTTTATAAAACTTCTTTTGTTTTAAATATTCTTTCATATTTTAAATTTTATTGTCCACTATTTCGAAGCATCACACCCATTTGTTGTTTTTTCATGAATGGGTTGTTCACAAACCCAGATTAATATTTATTAAAAACTGAAGTTTTTCATAAATTTCTTAAATAAATTACCTTATGTATATTAATCATGATCACACACAAAAATAAAATTTTTCTAAACATAATATTTTTCTAAACATCAAAACAGATAATTAACTAGAAATGAAATTTTCATTTTCCAAGGGAGATGCGAATGATAATAGTTTTAATTTTCAAACTACGGAGTTACACAATTGAGTAGAGAATAAAAATGATAAAATTGCTGCTAAAAATAATATTAAAAAAAAATTCGTAAGTGTTACGAATATTTTAATGAAATATCTTCACAATTAATTTTTTGCTGTTCTTAGTTTGAATTCCGCATAAATACAATGCGGTTATTAAGTAACGCAAAAAATAAACAATATCTCAAACATTTTATGAAAACATATATGTACAACAAAATTTCATAATTATTAGCATCCTAGGTGGTTTTATTTTATATGTTAAATAATACCCTCATCAACTTGCATAACCAATTCACATCGATAAAGAACGCTGGTCACAGAAGCCAATAATTAATCCTGTGATACTTCAGTTATGACCTCTAAAATTCTTCTCTTAAGTTCATTCATGTTTTGGGCCTCTTCGATAAACTCTTGATTTAATCACACCCCAGAAGTAAAAGTTGAAGGGATTAAAATAGACTCGCAAATTTCAGCTTGGATAAATTTAAACAATTAAAGAAAAAAAGAGAAAGAACATTACCTTTTCTTTTTCTAAATAAAAATCTTTAACACAAGCGCATTAGTTTAGCTATCTAGAAGAAAAATTAGAAAAAAAAAATTCAAAGCAAAAATAGAAAAGGATTTCTTGGTTTATTTAAGTTGATAAAGTGGAGTATTTTTAAAATTTTATTTAACTGCTGTTAAGAAAGATTATCATTAATACACCTTACAAACCTTACGTTTGGAAAGTCTTCTATCCGATTCCCCATAAAATGCAATTATAAATTTGTGTAAACTATATTAATATAAAAAATTTTGTATAACACATTATTTATATTATTAAAGGCTTCTTCGAGCATTTGCAAAGCGTCTTTTCTGGAGGTTAGTTTTTTTGTTTCGTTTTATATTCATTTCAGCGATATTTGTTAATGAATTAAATATGACGTGAAAAGATAAATTATTGAGATCTAAACGACATTATTTCGAATACAAAATTAAAGTTCGAATGTTTTATATCAAAGGTTTTTCTTTTTTGAAAACAGATATTGTGTATGGGATTTTTCCAATCGTAATTTTCTGCAGATGATTGCATTAAAAATTTTTATGTTTTGTTAAAAACTTCTTAATTTCTCTTATCTCTTTTTTTCTGAAGCAATGCAGAAAAAAAATTTTTTAAAGTCGGTTCTTATTGTTAGAAATTTTAACATTTTATCAGAACTTGTGACACTTTTTTCGATTTAGATTGGCATATTAAAGTTTGATGATCCTTTGATTGGTACCGCTATAAGTTCATCGGTCTTTAAGTGAAAGGAAAATTGAAAATGTTAAATTGCTATGGAGATTTTAATGTTGTTGTTTCGTTCACTAATATACTGTGTTTAAAAAAAAAAGCAAAAATAGAGTTTTTCCAGAATTCCCAGTTGTAAGAAATAAACGCCAAGCATAGAAGTTTGGGAACGACAGAAAAGAGAATATGGTACTTTGTCTAGACTCATGCAAAACAAGGAGACGATTTAAACATTAGTGGGTAGTGATGTTTCAACCCTTGAAGTAACCGTTACATATAAAACTAAGGATGGCACTTTTACTTACTTTTTTTTTACTTACTCAAGTAAGTAGGCCTTTATGAAAAAGTAAATTGCGTATATAATTGTAAACGTTCAAAAAAAACTTAAATTTACTTTTAAAAGTAATTTACTTTTCTAAAACAAATTTTATTTTGTAAAGAAAGGTGGATTTACTTTCAAATGTAAGTTATATATAAGTAGATTATATAAAAAAGTAATTTACATTTAGATTTAAAATTGAGTTACATGGAAAAGTAATTTACTTTTACATTTAAAAGTTAATTACTTTTTTAAAAGTGCATTACATAATAGAATTTTACCTCGAAATGTAACTTACTTTTACATTTAAAAAGAATTTATTTTTAAAAAAAATTATATTGCAGTAGTTGTAAAAAAAAAAAGCATTTTAAAATACATTATAAAAACGTTACATGCAATCAAATGTAAATAAAATTACTTATAATTAGTTTTCCTAAGTAGACATGTGTTATTTTATAACTAAAATGAAATGGCTATTAAAAGTAAATTACATAAAATTACTTTTGATTACTTAAATTTACATTTTAAATAACTTTTAGTTACAATTAAAAGTAATCTATACTTAAAAAGTAAGTAAATTTACTTTTGGTCAACATTTTCTCTGAAAGGATATTGTATGAGAAATGCAGTGAAACAAAACTTGCAGTAAAGCATAGCTAATTTAATGTGAAATGCAGTGAAACAAAACTTGCAGTAAAGCATAGCTAATTTAATTTGGGGCAACAACTGGTCTGAACGGATTTAGACTTTTTTTTCCCTGTGCACCTTTAAAATATCAATAACCGACTCCGATCCATGATTATATTGGCAATTAAAACCATTCCTAGCGCCGGAACAATATCGCATTTGCTTTGAAACCATTGTTAGACCCTGGTTAAAAAAAAGTTCAATTCCTGGCCAACATGGAAATATTTTACTAGTCTTAGACTGGAACAGTTATCTTTTTAAAAATTTTCAATCACGGAACGTATGGAATTCAGACGGTATCAAGAAAAATATCCTCCATAAAAAAACCTCCCAGGAAAAATGCCTAAATAGTTTTTTTTATATACCTAGATACGCTTTACTGTCATTTTATCATTGTATTAGCTTTTTTCCTGATACCGCTTTTAATGTGTAAAACTTTAAATTTATTTGTTGTTTTTTTATTATTGTTTTATTGACAAATCTTTTTGGAATTTGTGCAGCGGAGTGTACATATACATCGACTGATTGTTAGGGAGAACATGCACGAAATAGTACACACAACAACTGACGGTTAGGACTTGGGGGAGGCAATCTTTTAATTTAAACAAAAGTTTGATTTTTTTTTCTTTTTCCTTTATTTTTGGGGGAGGGGGGACTTTTTCCAGGGGAATTTTTTGTCAGGGAGATATTTGGGTGGGGTTCTCGGGTTTCTTTCTTAAACCAATTTAGAAATAGCTTAAACATAGTAGCAAGGAGAAAACGCATTTACCCTGGGAGACACCCGTTTAGGAAGAAGAGATTCTTTGAAAGGCAAGTTTATAAGTAAAATTTTTTGGAGAGATAACTATTATCATATCGACAAAATTATAAGTTACCTCTCCAAAAAATCTCCTTTTACAAATTTTCTTGTTCATTAATACCGGATAATTTTCCAAAAATATCCCTCAAATATCGTCATTAAAAACCGCTTCAACATTTTTATCATATTCACAGGTAAAAAAGATATTGAAATTGTTAAACCTGTAACGCCGTTGAACGTTCGTGCTCTTTCCGTAACGGAATTATAAAGTTGAAGACTTTTTATGTAAAGGTATATGTATATATACAATACTGCTCAAAAGTTTAGCACACATTAGATTTAAGTTGCTTTTTTTTCTTTAAAAATGAAATAAAAGTAAAAAATAAGAAATTCAAGGTTTTTTAAAAAACAAAAAATATTTATTTGACCTTTTTAATTACATTAAGAGAAAAAAAAAAACTAAAAAAAAACAAATGTCTATCACTAAATATCTTTAATCAAAGTTAATATATAAAAAAAAGTTAAAAAAAAGCTGCTCATAAGTTTAGCACACCTGGATTTAAGTTTGCTTTAAAGCAAGATCAATAAGGGATATGTCCACCTTTGTTCTTTATGCATAGTTCACATCTTCTTTTAATTGAATCAAAAAGTTTTCGGCAATAATCAGTTGATAAGCTGTCGAACGACTCTTTCAAACTTTCCCTAAGATGTTCAGCTGATGTTACGGGAGCTTTAGTGAGTTTGCGGTCCAGTACAGTCCATACATTTTCGATTGGATTAAGGTCAGGTGATCTAGCTGGCCACTGAAGTACCTTAATGCTATTTTCTTGAAACCAAATAGTCACCGTTTTCGCCTTGTGACAAGGAGCGTTATCTTGTTAAAACTGCCACTCTGACTCATTGCTAAAAAAGATGTCTCTAGTCGGGATTAAATGATTTTCAAGCGTTTCGATATATTTATGTTGATCCATACGACCATTGTATAAGTAGCAGAGACCTGGGCCGTCATAAGTGATGCAACCCCATATGCCTACCGAACCTCCACCACCTTGTAGTCGCGGCACAATGAAGCGACTACGAAACATCTCATTATAGTGTCTTCGAATAATCACTCTGTTCTTTCGGTTAATAACTGTAAAGTTGGATTCGTCACTGAATATTATTCTTCTTAGTTCATAGTTAGTCATTTTCAAAATAGCTCTACAAAATTTGATACGTTTTAACCGATCTGTTGGTTTAAGCAGTGGTTTTTTAGCAGCAACGTAGCAACAAAGTTTTCGACCAATCAATCTTCTATTTACAGTTTGTCTTGAGATATGATTTTTTAGAGCCAAGTTCACTTCTTGTGCAATCTCTTTGGCTGAGTATTTAGGGTTTTTTCTTGCAATTCTATAGATACTGTTATCATCGGTGATGCTTGATATTCTTGGTCGTCCAGATCGGTTTTTGTCTGCAGCAGTACCAGTTTTTTCAAATTTCTGAATTGTTCTGAGTACACATGAACGAGATACAGACTTAAGAGTTCGAGCAATTTCAGAGCTATTGAAACCACCAAGGTGTAGTCCTACAATACGCTGTTTTATTTCAGAGCTAATTGATTTTTTTCCCATCTTATTGGTCACATTATGGACAAAATTTAAGCGAAATATACCAAGTTTATTTCAAATGAGGTAATACATACTATGTATATCTTTGAAACTTTTGTTCAGTTTTGTTTATGTAAAAATGGATAGTTAAATTTACTTTTTAATAAAATTTTGACGTAAAAAAGTAGAGCGGCAGTTAAAAGACAATAGAAGTGCAAGTATGCTAAACTTATGAGGAGCTTTTTTACACCGCTTTAATTAGCGGTCTCTGTTTAACATAAAAATAGATGGTAAAATTAACGTAACTTTTTTTTTCAATTTTTTTTTCTATATAAGGTATGTTTTAATTAACTGTAAATAAAAAAAAATTGAAATAGCATAAGAAGTTTACCGCCTAAAAGTTCAATTAAAAGAAGAAAAATGAAACTTAAGTCTTATGTGTGCTAAATTTTTGAGCAGTATTGTATATATATATATATATATATATATATATATATATATATATATATATATATATATATATATATATATATATATATATATATATATATATATATATATGTATGTATATGTATATGTATATGTGTATGTATGTATATATCATGTTTTGTTGGCGCGTAAGAAAAAAATAATTTTTTGACAACCAATTTAGTGAGCGAAAAATATCTGCTTCGACGACTTTTTACTTATTCGATTTCGGCCAAAAGTTCTGTTCAAATCACTACCGAAATGAGCCGAAACTTTTGCGAGGAGATTTTTTTAAGTTTAGATAACTTGTTCTTAATTCAGTGTGATCATGATGATTTCCTAATTGTAATCGTTTGTGGGTAAACCAATTTTTAATTACAACAGTTGCAGCAATTTTAATTGAAATTACGTTACATAACTGATTCAAGTTACTATTCTCAAATCATTCCTTTGGGCCTGTTTATATGGAAAGCTATATGTTTGCCGAGATCTCGACGTCATCAATATTTTAACGTCTGCTTTAAACTTCTTATTATATTGATGTAAACTTGCAAATCCTTTATTTAGGATATCTAAATTCTATTTTAATTGTTAAATTTATTTTTACTAATTAAGAAGTAGTTTTTCAAGATTGTTTAAAAAATGTGCAAAGTTAACCAGGGGTCTGGGTAACTTTGCACAACTTAAAAAAAAAGTTAGAATAGCTTTATGATGTATGGGGTTGGTGCAAAGTGACCTCTTTTTTCATACTTTCTGAAGGAAAAATAATTCAAAGGGTAGTTTAACAAAAAAAAACAAAAGATTAATTTTAGCATTATTATGCTTAATAAAGATTATAACATGCTATGATAAAAAAAACTGAACACAACCTCATTAAAAACACAAAAAAGCTCATTTGTATCTTGGTAAACTTAAATAATTAAAGATTACTTTTAGATAAACTAAAATAGTTAAATATTTCCTTTTTTTGAATAAAAAATCAAAATTAACAAAACACAGTTCAAAAGCCCTACTGAAAGCCTGATTCTGGTACTTTGAAAAGTTTCCTAGTTTTGCTTAGTTTTTCCTCTTTGCAATTTTCTTTGAGGCAAAATCACAACCCTCGTTAAATTTATCTAGATCTTCAATGCTAACACTTTTGCCTGCAGGAACAGAAAGTTTCTTTTTTCATTTATTAGTTCCTACAGATTCCAAAGATTTAAATTTGTTTTGTAAGAAAACCTTAAAGCTGTCTTCTAGAAATTCTTTATCATAAGATTCTCTTTCTCTAAATTTTGTAAGAAGTTCATTGACATTTACTGGATAGGCACCGCACTTTCTAAAACCTGATTGTAAATTGCTAGCCTGATTTGGCTCTACATCAGACATTAACTTATTAAAAAGTTCTGGGAAATGTTGTTTGTCAAGAGATGTCTTTGTGCAGCCAACAGGTGAATCTTTATACTCTGTGATAATTTTACGCCAAGCTGTTTTCAAAGGTTTAAAGAAAGCTACATCTTGAGGTTGAGTTATATGTGTACTATTAGGTGGTGAACAAACAAACTTTATTTCATTTTCTTCACAGGCTTCAATAATTTTTGGAGAGATGTGAAAGGATAGGTTATCGCCTAAGAGAACTTTAACTCCTAACTTCTTTTTCAAAGAAGGTAAAACTATAGAAAAAAACCACTCTTCGAAAGCTACTCCATCAAACCACCCACTTTTAGTACTGAAGTATCTGGCTCCTTTAGGACCTCCTACACAACAAGTTGACCACAGATTAGTAGCCTTATAAACAACAAAAGCTGGTAAAATTTCACCTGCTGCATTACCTGATATCATTATAGAAATACTTGTCTTAGAAGTGTTTCTTATATTTGTGGGGTATTTACTGCCTCTTTTTACCAAGCACTTTTTTAAGCCAGGGTCATCAATTAGATTTGTTTCATCATAGTTGTATATGTTGCCTGGAGGAACATCTTGTATGGTTTTGGTAAGATGTTGAATATATTCTTTTAGAATTTCTTCATTAACATTTGCTCATGATTTTTTTATGTTTGGCACAAATTTATTTGTTAGTTCTGGATGTCTTTGTAAAAATGATTTAATTAAATCAGGTGTTAAGTTATGCTCTCCTTTCAATTTGTAATAAATCGTTCTTCGACTAACACCATATTTTGTAGCAGCTTGCT
Source organism: Hydra viridissima (assembly GCF_058129835.1). Taxonomy (NCBI): domain Eukaryota; kingdom Metazoa; phylum Cnidaria; class Hydrozoa; order Anthoathecata; family Hydridae; genus Hydra; species Hydra viridissima. Next base: position 11,376,101 of record NW_028324303.1, read on the forward strand.
CTTGTGTCAGCTTTTTAGATTTTACATCTTCAAGACATTTAGCTAGATCATCCTCTGTATAGTTTTTTTATTTTCTGGTTTTAAGATTCTTTTTGTAATGACTTGACATCTGGAAAAAACATTACTAATAAGTTTGACCTTGAGTTACCCAAGAAATTATTTAAAGCTATAAAAAAGTATGAAATAACTCTATTATATGAAATATTTGCATGAAGATTTAGAAAGTATTGCTTTTGGATGACCAACGACATTTAAGGTGAACTTTGTACATTGTGCAAAGTTTAACCCCAAAGTTTAACCCCAAATTCTGCCGAAAAAGCCCAGCGGGCACACGACGTTGAAACAACGTTGAAACAACATTGATCGACGTTGATCAACGTTATTTCAACGTTGTTTCAACGTTGTGTGCCCACTGGGAGTATTTTATTTACAAGACAGTTAAATTTTATATTTTTTTTATTGATATTAGTTTAAACACTAAGTATACTTCAAATCAATACCATAATAAACACTTTAAGCAGTTTATTCACTTTTGAGTTCAATTCTGATCTGCTGCACAGATAAAAGTTTTAAGACATAATTTTTGTATTCTACTTCTATGTTTACACAAAACGACTCGTGTTGCGAGAAATCGCGTTTATAAAACTATTTTACATGACTTTCGTATTGACACTAAAACAAACCGTCGGATTCTAAAGTGATTTGCATTTGTAGTTCAAATTTTTTAAGTTGCTAGAGAGTAAAACATATTTGACATACTGTTGCGCAAAGTTACCAACGGTTGTGCAAAGTTAGGCACTTTTACGGTATATAGTTTGCATTTTATATTTTTCATATTTTTTATACTTCACTTATGTAGTTTGCATTTTATATTTTTATATTATGATGATGTGGAAGAAACTTTTTACATTTTATTATGAAATATCTCTTTTAAAAATGCCAATGCGGGGTTCGGCGATTTGAGAAACCAAAAAAATTGTGCGATTACTTTAACACATTATAGCGTCTGTTTTAACTATTAGTTTTTGTTTTTTTTAACATATTGTTTATGTAGTTCCTAAACATTTTAGCATTTGCAAACAGGGCCGTGGTTAGGCTCCCCCACATCCCAGCGATTTATGGGGCTGTTTTCTTATTATAAGGAGCTTTTTTTTTTAAGTTGTACCTAATAAGGGATATTTTTTGAAGATTTATTTGCCTATAATACTACGGGTTTATAAAATACGTTTTAAATGGGACTTAGCGATATGGTTAATTGCTGTCTTTTTCTTGCTTCCGCGATTGATTTCGTTTATATAATTGTACATTTTATTGTATTCTTAAACAAAAGCAATCAAATCTTATTTGGCTTTTAATTTGCTTTAAAAGTGTCAACATTTTAGTTGTAATTTGTTATAAAACACTGACTAGTTTTTTGTTTTTGATTCAGACTTTTCATACAGTGAGACTAAATTGGTCTGCATTTTACAATAATTTTCTAAATTTCGAATAAATATTCAGCGTGGTTTTTGTTAATAGCGTTAAAGTGATTGTTGTTATTCAGTGTGGTAGATAACCAGAGTTGTTACGGCATAATATGTCTGGCAGATCTGTCGACATATTTTCAGACATATTTTACATCGACATAAAATATGTCCGAAATATTTTTCTGCCTACCAACTTTGACATAATTTTATGTCTAAAACATTTTCTGCCGACATAAAATATGTCCAAAATATTTTTCTGCCAACTTACTTTGACATAACTTTATGTCTGAGATATTATCTGCCGACATAAAATATGTCAGAAATATTTTTCTGCCTACTAACTTTGACATAATTTTATGTCTAAAACATTTTCTGCCGACATAAAATATGTCAGAAACTTTTTTCTGTCCACATATTTTGACATAACTTTATATCTGAGACATTTTCTGCCGACATAAATTATGTCAGAAATATTTTCTATCCACATATTTTGACATAATTTCATGTCTGAGACATTTGCTGTTTCTTATTTTAGAAGAAAAAATCGTACAACTTTATTGCTCATTTCAGATTAATTTGACGAGTAAAACAAAAGTTTCGATTTCCCCTTATTAGAATGTAAAAACTTAGTCTCAAACTTAGTTTTTATTACTGAATGTGGTTTTTATTATATGGCGTCCTGTGCCACATTAGAAATTATGTTAAGTAGAAAGAAAAGTAGAACTTTTAAAGGGTCGAACCATTTACAGCATAAATTCGACGATCTAATCGTCTACAACATAATAAAAATAGAAAATAACTCTTTGTCAGAATATTTAATTCCGTTCCAGGATAGGTCGAATAATTTATGGTCGAAGCAAACCTTATTAAAAATTTAATTTTTCACCAGCGCGGCGTTTCAGGTTAAAATAGAGTAACCATAGGACAACCGACAATTTCAAGCAGCGGTTAGAATGCAATTTTTAGCCGTAAGAAAATCTCTGGCCAAAATTTATCTTTTAATTTAACCGAACCGTCAGAATCGTTTTTTGAAGAGTAGTGATCTTAACCGAAAATTTATTTCAAACCAAACAAATATCAATGATAATGTTTGGTTGTTAAAATTTTTTTTTCTCTTACACGTTTTTTAAAGAGAAAATATCCCTTTTCAGATTGTAAATGATACAACTGAAACAAATTAACTGGCAATTAAATGCCTTAGAATCAAATATTTATGTCTGCTCTCCTCAATCAAACCACATGGCATTATAGGTTGCTAAACTTTGGAAAATTGGCATTTTTTTTTTATCCAATGGTATTTTATGGCCTTTTACCTTTATTTTGGCATTTTGACACAGAAAAATTTATGTTCTTGAAAAAGTATTTATTTTGGAAAAAAAGTTGAAATTAATTTTTGCCCCTCAAGAACTTTTAAGGATAATAAAAAACACCTTTTGACTTCCGAAGATTAACTAGTTGATTTCATTGATGAAATTTGTTCAAAATAAAGTGACGGAATCATTTTGAAACAGCCGCGATATGAAAAAGGGCATTATTATGGCATTTTACATTCACGCTTTTGGCATTTCACATGTAAAAAATGTTGGCAACACTGAATTTAATTGTCAATTAAAACGACTAAAATATGACGACTTGGAATGCTCGCTTCCACGTTTGAGACATTAAAACGATTTTCCTAGCCGCATTAAAAAACTATTATTAATCTAATTATTCTCTTTTCGCGGTTTAAACGATTGTTCTGTGGTATAAATAGATCTTGGAATAACTATTTTCTTATCACTGTTTTTGTTTTCCTTAAGATTTAAAGACAAATATGGAGAATAATTTATTGCACAAACAAGTGAAAACTCAATTTGAAATTAGTAAAGAAGGAGGAAAGTGTAAAATGTGCAAAAAATTTTACAAAGGCAAGTTAAGTAACCTCAAAGATCACCTTCTTCGAAAACACAAAGAAAAAGCAGGCGAAATCGACCTAGTTGAAGCTACTTCGGCTACAAGGAATCGAAATGATGATGAGATTCAATTAATTAAACGAATCAAACTGCATGTTGATGTAAATCAATTAATTAGAGAAATGATTAAGTTAATGATGAATCGTAACTTGTCTTTCGCGTCAGCTGATGAAATCGGACAATTGTCTTTAGTGAAAAATGCACTCAAAGAATTCAAAATTGTTATAAATCGTCATAGCATGAAACGCTACATTCAACTTGCGTGTGAAAATATTTTTTCGCTCATAAGAGAAGAAACTGAAAATGTTCTTGTCTCGTTGATGTTTGATAGTGCGTCGCGATATGGAAGAAACGTGTTTGGAGTTAGCTGTAGATATGTGAAGGACGGGCAAATAGCTGACAGAACCTTAGGCATACTTACTCAAGAAGGTCGATAGTTTGGCGAAATTTTAGCTGCTCAGTTAGAAAATGTAATTGGAAAAATTGGAAAATGTGCTAATGATATCTACGCAACTTGCACAGATCAAGGAAAGAACATGACGAAGGCTTCAAAAATTCTTCAAAATGCACAAGTTCAAATGAAAGTGATCCTTGAAATTTATGATGACGAATTTATAGATTTCGAAGACGAGGAAATTGATATTGGCGCTTTAGAGAATGAAGAAGGGAATTATAGTGAAGCCCACACTGTTTGTGTTGAAAAATCAGTTGGATCGTTCTGTTCAGCCATGTTTTGTGGCGCACATGTGTGTCAGCTAGCTGCTAAGGACGTAACATCAATGTTTGAAGATGCATTAAATAACATCAGAAAAGTTGCTATCGAATCCAAAAAAGTAGCATATATTCAAACATTTAAAAATCTAAAAAAACCTCGTGTAGACATTGAATCACGCTGGGATTCCACGTTTTTGATGATAGAAGATTTCCATACCAATGCAGAGGCATATCAAAGGCTAAGACACGACCAATTAAAATTAAATGATGCTTCATGGAGTTTAATAGATGAATATTTCGATGCATTTTTACCAATACATTCGGCTATGATGGATTTTCAATCCGCAAAATTATCAATTAGTGAATTCTACGTTCGATGGATTCAAATGAAAATAGAAATTGAGGACGTTCCAGCAGGTGATTTGGGATTAAAAATGCTACTGACCAACGCAATCAATACACAAGAACAAGTTTTTTTTAAATGTGAAGCATTTATTGCTGCTTTAATTCTGGATCCTAGATTTTGCTTTACATCTGGTCATCAACTGTTTAATACAGAAATGTTGAATAGAGGAATTATACAGCTAATCAAAATCCATCAAAAACTTTGTACTCAACGAGAACAATCAAGTTCTTCATCAACAGAAGAATCCATGCAATTAAATGCGTCATATTCCTCAAATAATTCTGAAGAGATGATTCCGATGAACTCAGAAGAAATTGATGCTGAAAAAGTACGCCGTTTCATTGAATATACTGGAGGAGGAACCAGACAAGGTGTTGCTAATGCAGCTTTAGAATCAGATCAAGATATTCGTCAATTAATTTTAAAATGGACTCTCAATGAACCACGAGTGTCATTAGACGTTGAATTCAGCATTCTTGCGTACTGGAAGAAAAACCAGAAAACGAAATGGAATCGGCTCTATGAAATCTTGCAAGTAGTTTATGGTGCAGCGTTCTCCAGTGTAAAAGTTGAACGTGATTTCTCTGGATTCGCTTTGGTTTATAGCCATCTTCGTACTCGCATTTCAAATGATTTCTTAGACTCTATTATGGTGGTAAAAAATAATCTAGATTTAATTGATAAAATAAAATTTGTTTAAAAAGCTGAACATTTCACATTTTCTATTAGTCAATTTTTTATGGCGCCCCAGTGCAAGAATCGAGTTCTGAAAACCTTTTTAGAGTCGAAACATAAAAAAAAAATTTTTTATAACGTAATAAAATTCTTTTAGCTTTTGAGTTAGCAAATTATTTGACAGAATTCTAGCACAAAAAGTCAAAGTTAATTTTGAGAATAGAATTATGATTAAAACGGCCGTGATATAAAATGCTACAACTGAATAGCATTTGGATCAAAAGGCTCCAGCATCAAGAGTTTTTTTAATGCGGCTAGGAAAATCGTTTTAATGTCTCAAACGTGGAAGCGAGCATTCCAAGTCGTCATATTTTAGTCGTTTTAATTGACAATTAAATTCAGTGTTGCCAACATTTTTTACATGTGAAATGCCAAAAGCGTGAATGTAAAATGCCATAATAATGCCCTTTTTCATATCGCGGCTGTTTCAAAATGATTCCGTCACTTTATTTTGAACAAATTTCATCAATGAAATCAACTAGTTAATCTTCGGAAGTCAAAAGGTGTTTTTTATTATCCTTAAAAGTTCTTGAGGGGCAAAAATTAATTTCAACTTTTTTTCCAAAATAAATACTTTTTCAAGAACATAAATTTTTCTGTGTCAAAATGCCAAAATAAAGGTAAAAGGCCATAAAATACCATTGGATAAAAAAAAAATGCCAATTTTCCAAAGTTTAGCAACCTATAATGCCATGTGGTTTGATTGAGGAGAGCAGACATAAATATTTGATTCTAAGGCATTTAATTGCCAGTTAATTTGTTTCAGTTGTATCATTTACAATCTGAAAAGGGATATTTTCTCTTTAAAAAACGTGTAAGAGAAAAAAAAATTTTAACAACCAAACATTATCATTCATATTTGTTTGGTTTGAAATAAATTTTCGGTTAAGATCACTACTCTTCAAAAAACGATTCTGACGGTTCGGTTAAATTAAAAGATAAATTTTGGCCAGAGATTTTCTTACGGCTAAAAATTGCATTCTAACCGCTGCTTGAAATTGTCGGTTGTCCTATGGTTACTCTATTTTAACCTGAAACGCCGCGCTGGTGAAAAATTAAATTTTTAATAAGGTTTGCTTCGACCATAAATTATTCGACCTATCCTGGAACGGAATTAAATATTCTGACAAAGAGTTATTTTCTATTTTTATTATGTTGTAGACGATTAGATCGTCGAATTTATGCTGTAAATGGTTCGACCCTTTAAAAGTTCTACTTTTCTTTCTACTTAACATAATTTCTAATGTGGCACAGGACGCCATATAATAAAAACCACATTCAGTAATAAAAACTAAGTTTGAGACTAAGTTTTTACATTCTAATAAGGGGAAATCGAAACTTTTGTTTTACTCGTCAAATTAATCTGAAATGAGCAATAAAGTTGTACGATTTTTTCTTCTAAAATAAGAAACAGCAAATGTCTCAGACATGAAATTATGTCAAAATATGTGGATAGAAAATATTTCTGACATAATTTATGTCGGCAGAAAATGTCTCAGATATAAAGTTATGTCAAAATATGTGGACAGAAAAAAGTTTCTGACATATTTTATGTCGGCAGAAAATGTTTTAGACATAAAATTATGTCAAAGTTAGTAGGCAGAAAAATATTTCTGACATATTTTATGTCGGCAGATAATATCTCAGACATAAAGTTATGTCAAAGTAAGTTGGCAGAAAAATATTTTGGACATATTTTATGTCGGCAGAAAATGTTTTAGACATAAAATTATGTCAAAGTTGGTAGGCAGAAAAATATTTCGGACATATTTTATGTCGATGTAAAATATGTCTGAAAATATGTCGACAGATCTGCCAGACATATTATGCCGTAACAACTCTGGTTATCTACCACACTGAATAACAACAATCACTTTAACGCTATTAACAAAAACCACGCTGAATATTTATTCGAAATTTAGAAAATTATTGTAAAATGCAGACCAATTTAGTCTCACTGTATGAAAAGTCTGAATCAAAAACAAAAAACTAGTCAGTGTTTTATAACAAATTACAACTAAAATGTTGACACTTTTAAAGCAAATTAAAAGCCAAATAAGATTTGATTGCTTTTGTTTAAGAATACAATAAAATGTACAATTATATAAACGAAATCAATCGCGGAAGCAAGAAAAAGACAGCAATTAACCATATCGCTAAGTCCCATTTAAAACGTATTTTATAAACCCGTAGTATTATAGGCAAATAAATCTTCAAAAAATATCCCTTATTAGGTACAACTTAAAAAAAAAAGCTCCTTATAATAAGAAAACAGCCCCATAAATCGCTGGGATGTGGGGGAGCCTAACCACGGCCCTGTTTGCAAATGCTAAAATGTTTAGGAACTACATAAACAATATGTTAAAAAAAACAAAAACTAATAGTTAAAACAGACGCTATAATGTGTTAAAGTAATCGCACAATTTTTTTGGTTTCTCAAATCGCCGAACCCCGCATTGGCATTTTTAAAAGAGATATTTCATAATAAAATGTAAAAAGTTTCTTCCACATCATCATAATATAAAAATATAAAATGCAAACTACATAAGTGAAGTATAAAAAATATGAAAAATATAAAATGCAAACTATATACCGTAAAAGTGCCTAACTTTGCACAACCGTTGGTAACTTTGCGCAACAGTATGTCAAATATGTTTTACTCTCTAGCAACTTAAAAAATTTGAACTACAAATGCAAATCACTTTAGAATCCGACGGTTTGTTTTAGTGTCAATACGAAAGTCATGTAAAATAGTTTTATAAACGCGATTTCTCGCAACACGAGTCGTTTTGTGTAAACATAGAAGTAGAATACAAAAATTATGTCTTAAAACTTTTATCTGTGCAGCAGATCAGAATTGAACTCAAAAGTGAATAAACTGCTTAAAGTGTTTATTATGGTATTGATTTGAAGTATACTTAGTGTTTAAACTAATATCAATAAAAAAAATATAAAATTTAACTGTCTTGTAAATAAAATACTCCCAGTGGGCACACAACGTTGAAACAACGTTGAAATAACGTTGATCAACGTCGATCAATGTTGTTTCAACGTTGTTTCAACGTCGTGTGCCCGCTGGGCTTTTTCGGCAGAATTTGGGGTTAAACTTTGGGGTTAAACTTTGCACAATGTACAAAGTTCACCTTAAATGTCGTTGGTCATCCAAAAGCAATACTTTCTAAATCTTCATGCAAATATTTCATATAATAGAGTTATTTCATACTTTTTTATAGCTTTAAATAATTTCTTGGGTAACTCAAGGTCAAACTTATTAGTAATGTTTTTTCCAGATGTCAAGTCATTACAAAAAGAATCTTAAAACCAGAAAATAAAAAAACTATACAGAGGATGATCTAGCTAAATGTCTTGAAGATGTAAAATCTAAAAAGCTGACACAAGAGCAAGCTGCTACAAAATATGGTGTTAGTCGAAGAACGATTTATTACAAATTGAAAGGAGAGCATAACTTAACACCTGATTTAATTAAATCATTTTTACAAAGACATCCAGAACTAACAAATAAATTTGTGCCAAACATAAAAAAATCATGAGCAAATGTTAATGAAGAAATTCTAAAAGAATATATTCAACATCTTACCAAAACCATACAAGATGTTCCTCCAGGCAACATATACAACTATGATGAAACAAATCTAATTGATGACCCTGGCTTAAAAAAGTGCTTGGTAAAAAGAGGCAGTAAATACCCCACAAATATAAGAAACACTTCTAAGACAAGTATTTCTATAATGATATCAGGTAATGCAGCAGGTGAAATTTTACCAGCTTTTGTTGTTTATAAGGCTACTAATCTGTGGTCAACTTGTTGTGTAGGAGGTCCTAAAGGAGCCAGATACTTCAGTACTAAAAGTGGGTGGTTTGATGGAGTAGCTTTCGAAGAGTGGTTTTTTTCTATAGTTTTACCTTCTTTGAAAAAGAAGTTAGGAGTTAAAGTTCTCTTAGGCGATAACCTATCCTTTCACATCTCTCCAAAAATTATTGAAGCCTGTGAAGAAAATGAAATAAAGTTTGTTTGTTCACCACCTAATAGTACACATATAACTCAACCTCAAGATGTAGCTTTCTTTAAACCTTTGAAAACAGCTTGGCGTAAAATTATCACAGAGTATAAAGATTCACCTGTTGGCTGCACAAAGACATCTCTTGACAAACAACATTTCCCAGAACTTTTTAATAAGTTAATGTCTGATGTAGAGCCAAATCAGGCTAGCAATTTACAATCAGGTTTTAGAAAGTGCGGTGCCTATCCAGTAAATGTCAATGAACTTCTTACAAAATTTAGAGAAAGAGAATCTTATGATAAAGAATTTCTAGAAGACAGCTTTAAGGTTTTCTTACAAAACAAATTTAAATCTTTGGAATCTGTAGGAACTAATAAATGAAAAAAGAAACTTTCTGTTCCTGCAGGCAAAAGTGTTAGCATTGAAGATCTAGATAAATTTAACGAGGGTTGTGATTTTGCCTCAAAGAAAATTGCAAAGAGGAAAAACTAAGCAAAACTAGGAAACTTTTCAAAGTACCAGAATCAGGCTTTCAGTAGGGCTTTTGAACTGTGTTTTGTTAATTTTGATTTTTTATTCAAAAAAAGGAAATATTTAACTATTTTAGTTTATCTAAAAGTAATCTTTAATTATTTAAGTTTACCAAGATACAAATGAGCTTTTTTGTGTTTTTAATGAGGTTGTGTTCAGTTTTTTTTATCATAGCATGTTATAATCTTTATTAAGCATAATAATGCTAAAATTAATCTTTTGTTTTTTTTTGTTAAACTACCCTTTGAATTATTTTTCCTTCAGAAAGTATGAAAAAAGAGGTCACTTTGCACCAACCCCATACATCATAAAGCTATTCTAACTTTTTTTTTAAGTTGTGCAAAGTTACCCAGACCCCTGGTTAACTTTGCACATTTTTTAAACAATCTTGAAAAACTACTTCTTAATTAGTAAAAATAAATTTAACAATTAAAATAGAATTTAGATATCCTAAATAAAGGATTTGCAAGTTTACATCAATATAATAAGAAGTTTAAAGCAGACGTTAAAATATTGATGACGTCGAGATCTCGGCAAACATATAGCTTTCCATATAAACAGGCCCAAAGGAATGATTTGAGAATAGTAACTTGAATCAGTTATGTAACGTAATTTCAATTAAAATTGCTGCAACTGTTGTAATTAAAAATTGGTTTACCCACAAACGATTACAATTAGGAAATCATCATGATCACACTGAATTAAGAACAAGTTATCTAAACTTAAAAAAATCTCCTCGCAAAAGTTTCGGCTCATTTCGGTAGTGATTTGAACAGAACTTTTGGCCGAAATCGAATAAGTAAAAAGTCGTCGAAGCAGATATTTTTCGCTCACTAAATTGGTTGTCAAAAAATTATTTTTTTCTTACGCGCCAACAAAACATGATATATACATACATACACATATACATATACATATACATACATATATATATATATATATATATATATATATATATATATATATATATATATATATATATATATATATATATATATATATATATATATATATACAATACTGCTCAAAAATTTAGCACACATAAGACTTAAGTTTCATTTTTCTTCTTTTAATTGAACTTTTAGGCGGTAAACTTCTTATGCTATTTCAATTTTTTTTTATTTACAGTTAATTAAAACATACCTTATATAGAAAAAAAAATTGAAAAAAAAAGTTACGTTAATTTTACCATCTATTTTTATGTTAAACAGAGACCGCTAATTAAAGCGGTGTAAAAAAGCTCCTCATAAGTTTAGCATACTTGCACTTCTATTGTCTTTTAACTGCCGCTCTACTTTTTTACGTCAAAATTTTATTAAAAAGTAAATTTAACTATCCATTTTTACATAAACAAAACTGAACAAAAGTTTCAAAGATATACATAGTATGTATTACCTCATTTGAAATAAACTTGGTATATTTCGCTTAAATTTTGTCCATAATGTGACCAATAAGATGGGAAAAAAATCAATTAGCTCTGAAATAAAACAGCGTATTGTAGGACTACACCTTGGTGGTTTCAATAGCTCTGAAATTGCTCGAACTCTTAAGTCTGTATCTCGTTCATGTGTACTCAGAACAATTCAGAAATTTGAAAAAACTGGTACTGCTGCAGACAAAAACCGATCTGGACGACCAAGAATATCAAGCATCACCGATGATAACAGTATCTATAGAATTGCAAGAAAAAACCCTAAATACTCAGCCAAAGAGATTGCACAAGAAGTGAACTTGGCTCTAAAAAATCATATCTCAAGACAAACTGTAAATAGAAGATTGATTGGTCGAAAACTTTGTTGCTACGTTGCTGCTAAAAAACCACTGCTTAAACCAACAGATCGGTTAAAACGTATCAAATTTTGTAGAGCTATTTTGAAAATGACTAACTATGAACTAAGAAGAATAATATTCAGTGACGAATCCAACTTTACAGTTATTAACCGAAAGAACAGAGTGATTATTCGAAGACACTATAATGAGATGTTTCGTAGTCGCTTCATTGTGCCGCGACTACAAGGTGGTGGAGGTTCGGTAGGCATATGGGGTTGCATCACTTATGACGGCCCAGGTCTCTGCTACTTATACAATGGTCGTATGGATCAACATAAATATATCGAAACGCTTGAAAATCATTTAATCCCGACTAGAGACATCTTTTTTAGCAATGAGTCAGAGTGGCAGTTTTAACAAGATAACGCTCCTTGTCACAAGGCGAAAACGGTGACTATTTGGTTTCAAGAAAATAGCATTAAGGTACTTCAGTGGCCAGCTAGATCACCTGACCTTAATCCAATCGAAAATGTATGGACTGTACTGGACCGCAAACTCACTAAAGCTCCCGTAACATCAGCTGAACATCTTAGGGAAAGTTTGAAAGAGTCGTTCGACAGCTTATCAACTGATTATTGCCGAAAACTTTTTGATTCAATTAAAAGAAGATGTGAACTATGCATAAAGAACAAAGGTGGACATATCCCTTATTGATCTTGCTTTAAAGCAAACTTAAATCCAGGTGTGCTAAACTTATGAGCAGCTTTTTTTTAACTTTTTTTTATATATTAACTTTGATTAAAGATATTTAGTGATAGACATTTGTTTTTTTTTAGTTTTTTTTTTTCTCTTAATGTAATTAAAAAGGTCAAATAAATATTTTTTGTTTTTTAAAAAACCTTGAATTTCTTATTTTTTACTTTTATTTCATTTTTAAAGAAAAAAAAGCAACTTAAATCTAATGTGTGCTAAACTTTTGAGCAGTATTGTATATATACATATACCTTTACATAAAAAGTCTTCAACTTTATAATTCCGTTACGGAAAGAGCACGAACGTTCAACGGCGTTACAGGTTTAACAATTTCAATATCTTTTTTACCTGTGAATATGATAAAAATGTTGAAGCGGTTTTTAATGACGATATTTGAGGGATATTTTTGGAAAATTATCCGGTATTAATGAACAAGAAAATTTGTAAAAGGAGATTTTTTGGAGAGGTAACTTATAATTTTGTCGATATGATAATAGTTATCTCTCCAAAAAATTTTACTTATAAACTTGCCTTTCAAAGAATCTCTTCTTCCTAAACGGGTGTCTCCCAGGGTAAATGCGTTTTCTCCTTGCTACTATGTTTAAGCTATTTCTAAATTGGTTTAAGAAAGAAACCCGAGAACCCCACCCAAATATCTCCCTGACAAAAAATTCCCCTGGAAAAAGTCCCCCCTCCCCCAAAAATAAAGGAAAAAGAAAAAAAAATCAAACTTTTGTTTAAATTAAAAGATTGCCTCCCCCAAGTCCTAACCGTCAGTTGTTGTGTGTACTATTTCGTGCATGTTCTCCCTAACAATCAGTCGATGTATATGTACACTCCGCTGCACAAATTCCAAAAAGATTTGTCAATAAAACAATAATAAAAAAACAACAAATAAATTTAAAGTTTTACACATTAAAAGCGGTATCAGGAAAAAAGCTAATACAATGATAAAATGACAGTAAAGCGTATCTAGGTATATAAAAAAAACTATTTAGGCATTTTTCCTGGGAGGTTTTTTTATGGAGGATATTTTTCTTGATACCGTCTGAATTCCATACGTTCCGTGATTGAAAATTTTTAAAAAGATAACTGTTCCAGTCTAAGACTAGTAAAATATTTCCATGTTGGCCAGGAATTGAACTTTTTTTTAACCAGGGTCTAACAATGGTTTCAAAGCAAATGCGATATTGTTCCGGCGCTAGGAATGGTTTTAATTGCCAATATAATCATGGATCGGAGTCGGTTATTGATATTTTAAAGGTGCACAGGGAAAAAAAAGTCTAAATCCGTTCAGACCAGTTGTTGCCCCAAATTAAATTAGCTATGCTTTACTGCAAGTTTTGTTTCACTGCATTTCACATTAAATTAGCTATGCTTTACTGCAAGTTTTGTTTCACTGCATTTCTCATACAATATCCTTTCAGAGAAAATGTTGACCAAAAGTAAATTTACTTACTTTTTAAGTATAGATTACTTTTAATTGTAACTAAAAGTTATTTAAAATGTAAATTTAAGTAATCAAAAGTAATTTTATGTAATTTACTTTTAATAGCCATTTCATTTTAGTTATAAAATAACACATGTCTACTTAGGAAAACTAATTATAAGTAATTTTATTTACATTTGATTGCATGTAACGTTTTTATAATGTATTTTAAAATGCTTTTTTTTTTTACAACTACTGCAATATAATTTTTTTTAAAAATAAATTCTTTTTAAATGTAAAAGTAAGTTACATTTCGAGGTAAAATTCTATTATGTAATGCACTTTTAAAAAAGTAATTAACTTTTAAATGTAAAAGTAAATTACTTTTCCATGTAACTCAATTTTAAATCTAAATGTAAATTACTTTTTTATATAATCTACTTATATATAACTTACATTTGAAAGTAAATCCACCTTTCTTTACAAAATAAAATTTGTTTTAGAAAAGTAGGGGAAAGGTGCCTATGATGGCATAGCGCCTATGATGGCATACTGGTCATATTTCTTAAAATATTAGTTTTGGTGCATAAGTGATTAGACCAACATGTGTATATTAGTAATTCATTACTTCTGGTAAAAATTCGTCCCTCTGTCATAAATAATGCTTTTGTAATCAACGAACATAAATTTTCGCATGTGGTGTTGTAGTTTTAATGCCCTCATATATTCAGGATTACGATTTTATTATAAATCATACAGAAGTGAAATTTTCATGCATTTCATCTGCAGGCTTTCTACATTTATTAGAATACTTATTTTAATGCTATGTGTGGAATAAGGTAGACACAGCATGTTTTAATAAATATGGAGACTCTTTCCTATGATGGCATACTGAGGAGTTGCCAACATAGGAAAGTCTGCAAAATGAATTGAAAAAAATGCCTGAAATAAATTTTTATGCTAATAAAAAGGTGATCAGGCTCAGAACAAAGATGAAATACAAGAGTTTCAGAAACCAACACATTTGGAAACAAAATCTCCCCCATCAGAAGCTTCCATATACATTGGATTTTCTGTTTCAACGAAAGGATAAGATCTGTTATACAAAAGTTATGTCCGGTGCCTTTAGCAATCCTTAAAATCGAATTGAAAAGGGCACGAAAACGTGGAAAAACTGGACCTCTGAATACCACACCGGATATCCAAGAATTAAAAGATAAGGCAAAAGAAAAAGATAACAAAGAAAAGGAAAAGTTTGTTAGAAAAACAAAACGAAAGACGACTGTTGAAGAAAAATGCTACAGTGAGGAGATTAAAGGAAGAAATAATAAAATGAATTTCGAATCTGATACAGCATTTTTGTATTGTTATGAACTTTATACGCTGTCTTGCTCTAAAGAACCATGGATTTGTTGTCAAAAACGCAGATCTTGGTGTCATTTTTTATGTGCAGGCATTAATAGAAGTAGAAAAAAATTTATATGTGAACTATGCTTATAGACCAAATATTTAATATTAACTTTGTTTTTTTTGATAAGTTTTGTTTCGATTAATAAAAAACAAAAAAAATTCTTCTTTGTCTACTTTATTTAAAGTGTGCCATCATAGGAGCAGTTAGTTGCCTATGATGGCATACTTGTATTTTTTTTTAATGGTATAAACTTATAAAAAAGCAAAATAGTAAAAATTCTGAGGTTCATTATTATTCTGCATGCTAAAGGGAATACACCCATGTCAAAAATTATTTTTTAAGTTTTCAGGTAATGACTCAGAGAAACGGTAAAGTTAAGTATGCCATCATAGGCACCTTTCCCCTAAATTACTTTTAAAAGTAAATTTAAGTTTTTTTTGAACGTTTACAATTATATACGCAATTTACTTTTTCATAAAGGCCTACTTACTTGAGTAAGTAAAAAAAAAGTAAGTAAAAGTGCCATCCCTATTGGCAATCAAGGAGTTTTTCTTATTGCGCTTCAGTTTAAACTTAATTTTTTATAATAATTTATTATAATTTATTTTAACTAAACAACTACCGTATTAACGTTTGTCAAAGAGCTATAACAAGCATACCTTTTGCACATTTAGATTATTTTTATAATTCAAAAAATTAATTTAGATAAAAGACAAAGCTTTTGTTCCTAATTAATTATGTTAATCATTTTATGTTACTCATTTTATGGTAATATAAAAGGAGTTTAAAAGCGACTTAAAAAAAAAAAAAAGAGTTGTTAGTGTTTTTTTGAACTTATATTAAAGATGATTAAATTTCATATGATAGAGTTTTATGGAGTTAAAAAACATTTTAAGAAATCTTTAGTTTTTAGTGCTTATTTGGAGATTATTTTGTTGATATTTATATGAAAGCATGAATTAACAAATACTCTGCTTTCTTTTAATAAAGTTGGAGATGTCCGCGGATCCTGCAACAAGTGAAGTGTATCAAACCGTATGTTACTTTACTTCATTTCAATTGTTAACGAACTCTTTTTAAAATAGTTAAAGATTTCAAAACTTAAATTAAATTCTATAAAAACAAGATTTTATAATCATTATTTAAAACCTATATGCAGGAGAAAATAATGGTTGAAATCTTAAATAAATTCATATTTAAATAAAATGTAAATCTTAAATAAAATTTAATTACAAATACAAATTGCTTAAGTTGGCATCAAAATTATGCTCAAGAATTTTTCTTGTAAGCTGCAGCATTTTAACCAAATTTCTAAGCCAAATATCACATAAAAGCGTGTTTTGGGGAGATTAAAAAATAATAATGCTGAAGTAATGCTAATAAACGGTATACGTTCAAAGAGCCTTTAAAACTAACAATAACATTATAAGTGTTCTATTATAAATATTTGAAGCTAAAATTATATAATCATATTCAAACTACCACCAAAGTCTTTTGTCCAAAATTTTAGTCAGATGTTAACAAAGATGCAATGTAAAGGGTTTAAAATTTTTTTACAGCGTATTTCTTCTGTGATAATTCATTATTCTGTAATAATTCAGAATTCGGATAAATTTTACATCAGTATATTGTTTTAACATCTAAAAATCATCTTGCTATAGTTTGTCGTACTTGCCATAGTATTTGTGATTTCATACCCACTATACAATCTGTGATAATAAATAATTTCAAAATGCTAACGATACTTTCAAATTAAGAAAAAAGTGTTCAATGTGGATGTAGCTATAACTTAAACTGTTATTTTAATCAATCGCAATTAAACAAACTTGAGGAAAAATATTTCTAAAATATTTATAATTTAGAATTATTTTGCGTCTGATAAATAAGAAAATAAAAAGAAAGTAAATTTTCTAAGCGGAAAAATTTGAAATGATCTCCATTTTTGTGAAGGCGGAGTCTTGTCTTAGTCTTTGGGGAATGAATTTGTTTTGTTTGGTAATGTTATGGTAATTATGTATTTATAATTGGGTTGCCCACAGTGTTGTTTGGTTGAGTGTGGTTCGTGTAACGGAGGACTCCTAGACTTTAGACCAGTAACTTAACAACAAAATTTTAATGTAAATCTTAATAACGATATAACAAATTCTCAATCAAAATATAAACGAAATGATGTTACTAATGGTTTAACACAAATAACCTAATGGTCTAACACAAATAACCGAAATTCATAACATCTAAACATATGTTTTTTTTTAAAGTGCTGAATCTCGAACTAAAATTCATTTTTTTCCCTTGCATTTTGTTCTTTCTGCATCGAAATTAGGTTTTTTGCAAAATTTAAAAAAAAATCATTTCAACTGGAAAAATCAGAATATAAATCTGATAAAAAACCAATAAATACAAGTTGTGATATTAACAACATTAAAAAAATATTGGTGAAAGAACTGAAAATATATTCATTGAAACTGCGAGAACTTTTTTCCATACCCAACAGATTGTGATTAATGACAATTTTATTTTCGGTCCTAATGAGAAATTAAAAAACGACGCCAACGTGAAATTTGATTGGCTTTGGTCAAAAGGCTTTTATTGATGCCATATTAAAAAACCTTCGCTGCTTTTCCGGAGCAAAGAAAACAAAAATTTTCCACTTCTGCTATGATTCAATATGCATTTTGATTGAGTTTATGCAGTTTTCATGATTTCGGTCATAATGCTAGTATTTTATATCTTACAAGAACGTCCAGCTCACAATATTATTGTCTGACATTTAAAATCCACCCAGAAAATCACAAAACGCGGTAAAGTTTTAAGCTATAGAAAACAAAAAACAATACTTTAAAGCATCATGCGCTTAAGTAATAAACTAAACAGTGGAATGGAAACTTTTGAGTTTGGTATCGGTTTCGAAACCGAAGTTTCTGTTTCGACAATCTTTTACTTATTCGGTTTCGGCTGAAATTTCGGTTCGAATCAGTTGATAAACGGTAGAAATCTTCTGGCCTCCACGTTTTTTCCGCAGCTATTGGCGGCAGCCTTCTCAAAATCTTTTGCTCGCAGAATGTTCTGGCTTCCACCTCCAGATGTTTCCGTCTCCCAATGGAGGCCGTAGTTGGAATTTTGTTTCGGCATAAATTTACTTTGCCGCCGCACAGTGGGCCAGTAGGTGGACAAAATGGGAAAAATATTAGTTGTCTTATCTTGAAAACTTATTTAATTTTAGTATCTATATATATTACTCTAAGCATTTGAATATTGAAATTTAAAAAAAAAGAAAAAAAATTTTAATAAGTAGGGGAGAACCTTAATGAATGGGACGATTATTGAATGGGACAAACTCAGATTCTTATACAAGCATCGATGTAAGGATATTCAAATTGCTGTAACAAAGAGTGATAGAAAAAAGAACTCAACTGATCGACTCATCCATCCTATTGCTCTATGACCGTAATGACAATGGATGTTATTGTGGTTTCAAATGTAAAAAGCAATTTTTAAAAATGTTTTTTTTTCTGATTTTGCAGCAATTTTTGAAATTATGGAAAATAAAATTTCATGCTTTATAGATAGCAGTCTCTAGTACAACAGTGAGTAAAACATTCACGCTTAATAAATGGTGTTTTTGGTGTGACTAATCATTTTTGGATAAAGTGATGCGTATATTGAATGGGACAAAATACTACCTATTGAATGAATTTAATAAAGTATTATTTACAGCTCAGCATAGGGATGCTGCAGTCCCTTACTTTTATCCCCATGGGTTATGGGTATTATTTACACACTTTTATACTGCAATATTTTACTTAAATAAAAATAACTAAATATAATATTCTAAAATAAGAAAGTTTTACTTTGATTGAAATTTAATTAGAGTTAAAATGTTTAAAGTTAAAAATATTTTTTGTGTGGGCTTTATGTATGTATCTATATATTTAACTACATTTACAGTTAATAAACTAATTTGAAAAATGATTGAATTAAATACGTTTATTTTTAATTCTTTTATGTTTGTCCCATTCAATGAGACATACTTAATGAATGGGACAAATGTCATGCTCCAATAAAACTCTCTTTTTACCAATAGCCAAATGCAAATCCAATTTTTTTTAACAAAATACTTGTTACAATAATTATTTAAATATTTTTTTGTTAAACTTAGACATTCATAATTTTCTCCAAAAAAACAATCTTAGTATTTCAAAACAAAATATTGCTGAAGATATATTGAAATTTATTCAGCCAAAATTTGCTGATTTTAAAGACGTTGATTTTAGACATGCTGTTCAACGATTTGTTTACTTGTATAAAAAAAAGTGGTAATCTGCAAACTGTCAAAAATTTTGAAAAGAAGTTTAGTTCTAATAAAACTAAAAAACGGCGTGTATCTTGTTTAATTGAATTTCATTCATCCAATGAATTATTTTTTGCTGCTAATAAAAAATTTAGAGATGAATCAATTATTATTGCTGCCAAGAACGTTTTAAATGTTTCAAATACAGATAAAGCAACTAAATATTCAGCAGACGAAGCGCTGGCTTTAATAATTGATGCAAGTCATACAAACGCTTCCTATCTATTGATTAGAAGCAGAGCCTTGGAGAAATAACATTTACCCCGCTTACAATGATGTCAGAGATGCAAAATTGAAATGTTATTCTGCAAACATAACAGTGGAGGACTATTCAGCTTCAGTTCCTTTAAAAGATTTAATAATTCATAATTTGATAAGAATCTGTGCAGTTCGGGAACCTGTGCTAAGGCACTTGATACTGAACGACAAAGCAATAATAACAATGTCACTAACGTGTAAGGCTAGTTTTAATGGTGCTACTGGCTAAAGCATTTATAAACAAGTTTTATCAGAACCCGACATTAACAGAGATTTAAAGCGTGAAGAATCATTATTTATTACTTGTCTAGTCCCATTGGATTTGACTGGATTTAACAACAGCAACGAAAAGGTGCCTATCTGGAGAAATCAAAAGTCGTCCTTCACAGCCTATTGTAGACCCATAAGATTTGCATACAAAATGGAATCCAAGGAATCTGTGATTGAAGAAGATAATTAAAAGTGAGATAGAAAGCTTGGGTATGATTTTATTAGAGGTTTGCAGATCTTCTATTGAAGTGAATTGTATTATTGAACTTACAATGATTGATGGGAAGGTTCAAACAATATTATTGTTTTATAATTTTCTGATGCAATTTAAAATTGACAATGTTTTCTTGTACTATTTTTTGCTTTTATTTTCCTAAAACATTATTTACCTAAATACTCAATTGTTATTCAATATAGGTGGGTCAAAAATCCGATAAAATATTCAAATATCAATTTACTACTTTGTAACTAAGGAGAGTATCCTGCAACTAAGCAATATAAGTATCCATAGCAACTAAATTTAAAAAATTATCACTTTTGTAAGAAGTGTGATTTCATATTGGTATTCATACCAAATTTAGTGAATATAGCACTTATAGAATATCTGCAGATAACAAAATAGGTTGTTGCTAAGCAAATAAAGGTATCCATAGCAACGAAATAAAAAAATATTACCTTCATAAAAAGCGCAGACATCATATTAGTACTCATACTAATTGTAGTGAATATAGCTCTAATATTAAATTAGTTACGAATTTTGTCAAGTAAAAGTGAATTCTGGCCCACTGTGCGCCGGAAGGGGTTATCAATTCTGGTTCAAACTATCACTGTAATGAACGGAAACTTCTACTGGAAGATTTTTTCAAGTTTAAATAACTTAACTTTAATTTAGTTTGTGATCATGATGGTTTCCTAATTATATTAGTATTTAATTTTTTGGGAGCATAATTAGTTTTTAATTATAATAGTTGTAATAATTTTAATTAAAACCATGTTAGATAATTCGTTCAACTTTTATTTTCTAATCATCCTTTAAGTGAACTTCAATTATTAAAATGTCTTCACATGTTCAGCTTTTTATTCAATTATGTTACATACTGATCATTTTAATACCCTATGCTCCATTAGTCACTACAAAAATAAATCTTTCTTTGTTTTCCAAATATTTACTTAACCAAACAAGTTTGAATGACAAATAAACTTCATTGGAATAGGGTTTTTGAATACCATTCAATATAACCACCACCACTTTCCAGTGTTAAGTGAAGATGATCAATAAAAGAAAAAAATACTGGTCAGATATTGTCAGTAGACTGGAGCAATCAAGTGATTTAAAGACTACAGTTTAAAATTTTTTTAAAACACTAATGGTTTTCCTTGAGGCTAAAGAGATCTAGGGATGAAATCAACTCTACATAAATTTGAAAGAATTGGATGCTGCAATCAAAAGTAAGAGCTGAACTGTTATAACAATAGAATGAACATGTTCCAGGATTTTGTTGACAACTATAACATGCAGGTCAATTTAAAGCTGATATCATTAGGCAGTTTAACCAAATCATTAACAAGAATAATCAATAGATTAAATTTCCGCAAAAGAGTTATTGGATTTTATGATTGACAACATTAGCAGTCAAACTATTATCAAAGCAAACAAGGGCATCTTGTTACGCTACTCCTCAACAATTCCTAGATAATTGTTAATGTATAAAATCAACCTGATAAAAAAAAAATTCCAAACTTTTAATTCAAGTTAGAGCAGAACAACCAAAAACTATTGCAATTTATTGTCAAGGTAATTCATTGACCTTAGCAGTCAAATCTTTAGCAAAAGACAATTCTTCAAGACACCAATTAAACAAATGGTAAAATGGCGATAGTGATTTCAATTTGTTTCACAAAACCATTAAAAAGTCTGCTGGGAAAGCCTTTCCAACTCTCATTTACTCCACTAGGGTTCAGCCAACTCATACACCTCAAGTAAGGCGTATCATCAGCAAAATGTCTGCGGATGATACGCCTTACTTGAGGTGTATGGAGTTGGCTGAACCCTATTGGAGACAGCTTTTAATGATGTAATCAATCAATTATTCAATTAATGACAGTTTTCAAAATACTAGGCTTTAAAACTTTCTGCCAGGTTTAGTAATTCTTACAAGCAAAAAAAAAGAAAGCTCCTTCAGTGAAATAAATACCCTTGGAAAACCCATCTTAAAGGCGATTTTAACTAGAATTTATTAACACCAGAACTTAAATTCCTTACTGTTTTGTGAAATGAAGATGTAGTTAAAGTTTTTCAGTTGTTATTTAAGAAAAGTAAAAGTAACCGTCATCAAAATTGTAATTTAAGAAAAATAGAAGTAACTATTATCAACTCTTTCTTTGTTAACCAACAATTAAGCCATCATAACAGTGATAAAAGTAATGTTATAAAAAGATAATTGTTAGGATTTTGAGTTGGGCAGAAACAAGAAAATATAATCTAAACTCATTTTATATATCTGGTGTAATTTTCTAAAATGAATTTTGTCTCATTCTATTTTGTCTTTTCAATTTTTGCTATATAACTTGCTAAGCCAATCTGCAGCTGATTGATATGCTTTCATGCAACTTAACTTTTCCATTAATCTGCAACATTTTTCTAAGCTCATGTAGTTCTGAATATCTATATTATTGCTAGGAGTGATCATCAGTTTTGTATTTTCATAATTTTTTATGTATTCTGTACACATTTTTTTATCTGCCAAATTTACAGGTTTTTAACTATTATATTTGAAATACCAATTTAAAAATATTTAAAATTCATTTGTATATGTATGTGTGTATGTATGTATGTATGTATGTATGTATGTATGTATGTATGTATGTATGTATGTATGTATGTATGTATGTATGTATGTATGTATGTATGTATGTATGTATGTATATTTGTATGTATGTATGTATGTATGTATGTATGTATGTATGTATGTATGTATGTATGTATGTATGTATGTATGTATGTATGTATGTATGTATGTATGTAAGAGTTCTAAATATTTCATTTTACCTGTATATACATATATTTTTATACATATGTTAAAATTTGAATGTTAAAAGTACTTTTACTTTGTTTTGTTAGCCATGCCAATATCATTCAACTGTTTCTGGTGTGCGATTAAGCTGGAAAAATCTTGTTGTTACAACAAAGCCTAAAGCATCTCTATTTCAAAGTCTCACACTTAGTAAATCAAGCATACAGAAAAAGAAAGGCAAAAACATTATAAATTCAAGTAAGTTATTGTGTAAGTCTTATAAATAATTGATATACATCATTAGTTAGTTAATTAAATTCAGACCAAATCTTTATAATTTTCCAAATGAGATGAATCTAATCCAGATTATAGCTTTATTATAGGCCATCAACTCTAGGAAAACAAATTCAGGGGTTGTTAAATGAATGTAGGTGCTGCAAACTCTGCAAAGGAGAGTTTAAAGTAAGAATAGGCAAATCTTTATAATTTTCCAAATGAGATGAATCTAATCCAGATTATAGCTTTGTTATAGGCCGTCAACTCTAGGAAAATAAATTCAGGGGTTGTTAAATGAATGTAGGTGCTGCAAACTCTGCAAAGGAGAGTTTAAAGCAAGAATAGGCAGAGGGGAGACCTACAACAGTATTTAAAGAATAATAAAGTTTGTTTTTATCTGTCTGAGTTTAAATGTATTTTGTAAATATATTTAAGCTTTGCAATAATTTTTCTTAAATCTTTGGAAAAGTTTTTTTTTTTTAAATGAAATTTTCTGAGAAACCCATAAAAATTGGGCAAGTCCTAGAAGTGATATGTTCAAATTGTCCTAATTTTAAGACTTTTTGTACCAAGCAATAATATTTTGCCTGTTAAATTTCTTTGAAAGTTCTTATCCATTTTGGAGAGATAGAACCCTCAGATTTGGCCCTTTTCATTAAAAAATTCTGTCACATAAAAAAAGCAGTACAAATAAGAACCATTTCTCTTTAAATTTTCTGCAATTATGGTTCAGCGTTTTCATTACCTTGCAGAAAAAATGTATTCATTTTAATCATACCTTTTAAATGAGAATTTATTTGCTTTTCAAACATTTTAAAAGACTTCTAGTTTCTATTTTCCACAATAAAAGATGATCGATTATCTCACTCCACAAATAGATTTTTTAATTTTAGCCAGAGTAACATCTACAACACAGAGTCTATCAACAAGACTTTTTCCACAGCTATACACCAGGGTTAAATAGAGGTTTTTTTTCTCATTTGATCATTTTCTATGAAGACATTTACTTCTAGAGTTTTCCCTTTTTTTTCATCTGGTAAAACTTTCTGGCAGAAAATCTCTAGACCAAAATTCAGCTTTTGCATATTTGGAATTTGATGTTGATATTCTTCCACAGGTTGTAAAATATATTGCAATTGAGTTTCATCTTTTGTCAAGATTTCTGTGTAATCTGAAACAAGTTTCACCGCTCAATCAGCTTTGTCATTTACAACTTTCATAGAATTAACAATTTTATGTGCATCCTGGTATTCGGTTATGGTACTCCACTTGTCTGGGCAATGTTTCTCCATAAATGTCCAATTTATTCTAAGCAATTCAAATACATATTTGATCTCTTTATTACAAAGTCATCTAAGTTCATGTGTACAATTTTATCCATTATCCTTTACATTCATACTTTTTTAGCAGGGTTTTTGTGGCTGGCTTTTCATATGCAATCAACATTTTTTCTTTAGTTTGGTTATCAGCGTCATTGCTGAAAAAAGAGAGACTCACATGGTCTTCAGTTAAATACCATAAATGTCCTGCAATTGCTTTTATGGCAGACTTTGTTAAATATTTTGAAATGATTCAATTTCCTAATTAGTGTCAGGTCATTATGAGGAGCAGATGAAGAGATGGGAGCCCAAAACTAATGTTCCATGTAAATTAATATTGAAAAAATTGAAAGTTGTAGAAGATTCTTCTTTTTGTTTTTTGTTAAATAAAATTGATATTGAAACAAGTAAATTTTAACAAAGTACAGTGCTTTCGCCATCCATCATGCTTGGTTTATAGCACCAGGAGAACAAAAAGTTATTCCCCTTTGACCTGGAGGATTTTTTTCCTAAACAAATTATAGAGAGTTGCTAAAATTCTTTGTAATTGTTGCAAGGTTGTTTTGATCCTTGCATATATTTACAGCAAATTCTATTGCTGGTGGTGTAAGTGAATCATATACTTTGAGAGTCAGTTAAGAGCCATGATTCAGAATAAAATTTACTCCACTGATCACAAAATAATTGAAACAACTTAACCTCTGGACCAGAAGAAGCTGAATGTGTATACCTGTGTTGCTTGAAATAGTATCAAAACAGAGTGCCACAGTTCTGTCATATTACATATAAAATATTGATAACATACAAAATATATACATATAAAATATTGATTACATTCTCAACTTAATTAGTGAAATAGAAAAGATAAATGATAAAATATGAAAAATATGGTTCAAGCAGCCTTGCAAAATTAAAAAACTGGATTGAGCAAGCCCTAAACATCAACAATATGTATCCAAAGTTTCCCAATATCAATTTTTCACCAAATGGAACCAAACAAAAGGTTGAGAGAATAAGAAAAAAAAAAAATTTTTTTAATGCATTTATTTGTCACCCTAATGTATGTATGAATGTATGTATCTATGTATCTATGTATGTGTGTGTACTAAGAATAGAATATTTAACTAAGTACTTAGCATATTTAAACAAATTTTCTAAAACTACGCTCCAATATTAATTTTGTAACTCCCACCCTCATCACTCCTAATCCCAATGTAAGATGCAATTTATGATTATTTCAATGTTTTGAGTATTAGCACAAAAATTTTTTTCATTATCATAAGTCTCTACAGTTTTTAGTAAATGGCACTGCTGAACCTTCTAGCTTATTGGCAATCATGGGTACAAGGTACATAATCTGTAATTTATCAAAAGATAACTCTAATATTAATTTAAAGTTGAAACATCTCCAAACATTTCATTTTGTTTGCTTTAATTTTAAATATTTAGTAGGTTGTTTTGTTCTGTTTACTTTGTCTCTTATTCTTGCTTTTTTTCCTGAAAATTCAAGTCATTCTCTTTCTGAATTTTTTATAACTAAAATCAAGAAAAGTTTATTTCCATAGCTTTTTAAGATATTTAGATTATTTACCAAAAAATAATTCATTTTGTGGAAATACAAATAGAAACTTTTAATTTTAATCTCTAAGTAAAAGATAACACAGTTTGTTTACGATTTTAGTGGAGCTGGCAAAACTACACTTTTGAATGTTCTTTCATTTCAAAATGTAAAAAATCTGGAAATTTCAGGAGAAATACTTGTAAACAACAAGAACATTCGCAGCAAGATTAAAAAAATCTCTGCATATGTGCAACAAGAAGAACTTTTTATAGGAACATTGACTGTTAGAGAGCACCTCCTGTTTCAGGTCTTTTATTTTTATAAAGACAGTTTAAAGCAAAGTTAATACTCCTAATGTTCTTGTTTTATTTTGGTTGTACTGTGTTTAGTTTTGAATATTTTTTTGTTCAGGCTTACCTGCGGATGTCAGAAAAGTTCTCCACAAAAGAAAAAGAGAAAAGAGTTGATGAAGTCATAGCACAGGTTTATAGAAAAAACTTCTCAGTGCATATGAAAAAAATTCATTAGAATGGTTTGTTTCAAAAAATGGCTAAAGTTGTATGGTTTGTGAATGTTAAAAATTTTCTGTCACAGAAAGTTTTAAGCTGTTGTTTTACAAAATTGCCAACTGAAGTTAATACTGTAGACTTTTTTTATAAACTTTTTTCTCTTACATAACGCGTCTATAACATATGTTTTCCATATTTAATGGCTGTATAAGGTTTTAGTTGGTTTCATGAATAAACACTTAAAGTTGTCTGTCACATGAACTGAACAAATAAAGGAACCACATAATGCTGTCTTCCTTATAAAATGGCTGAATAAAATGATTACTTTAAGAAATGAGCACTTAAAATAGTATCTCCTAAAATGGCTACATGAACTTATTTATCTCATGAATCACCAATATTTTTCCCATCATTGAATGTGATTCTAAAGTGCTTTTGGTTTGGATTTTGTTGCTACATAATATTTCAATGTCTGATTTGTTTATTTTTACATGGCTAAAAACAAAATTGAGATATGAAAACTTTTGTTTTCATTTCTCTGGACTATTAGGCAAATCATAATTTAAGAACTTTAAAAAAAAACTTTCAAAGGACACTATTTTCTTTAAAATCCTTAAAACCTCAGATTGCAATTATCTTCTAAGTGTTCAAAGGGGAAAAATCTCTCAAATCTTTAAAGAAATTTTTTTTATACTGATAGCATCATCTAGATTAGTAAATCTAACCAAAAGAAATTGTAAAAAATGATTTTTGATTGTTTGCTTGATTACTTTAGTTTGGGTTAGGGAAATGTCAAAACACTGTAATTGGAATTGCTGGCCGAATCCGAGGAATTTCTGGTGGAGAAAATAAGAGACTTGCATTTGCTTCAGAGGTAAATTTCTAGTTTTTGACCAAGATATATTTTTCCAAATTAAAAAAAAAAAAAAGAAATGCTCTCTTGAGTTAACTTTTTTTTTACTTAATTTTTAACCATACATTTATTTAGTAAAAATAAAAGTAGCGCAGCAAAGAAGTTTTCATAAAATATTAACTATACTTAGTTGTAAAAAAAGTATCAAATTTGTTTTATTTCTCCTTTTTTACTAATTTTAAGTTTTAGATATGTGGTAAAACATGTCATAAAATTTTTTTAAAAAACTTAATTTAAATTAAAAAAAAAATAACAATGCTTTAGATTATAACTGATCCTAAACTCTTATTTGTTGATGAACCAACATCAGGACTGGATTCATTCATGGCAGAAAGTGTTATAAGCTGTTTGCAAAAAATTGCCAGTAATGGGACAACAATAATTGCTACAGTTCATCAGCCTTCTTCTGAAGTTTTCATTTTGTTTGATAGGTAAGTGTTCTGATGTTTTTCTTGTACTCAATAAAAATTTATATACACAAAATACAAACACATATTTACACATACACACATTTACACATAAATGCATAAACTTTAGAAGGTATATTATGTTGCAGTGTTTTCCTTAACATTTATTATGTAAGGAGAGTTTTCCTATAAAAATGAGGGGAAAAATGTAAAAATTTGTAAATAAATATTCTATAAAAATTCTCAAATTAGTTTGAGAAGTTACTCATTCTGCAGCAGATTTTATTCAAAAAAAGTAGCAAATGCTATCAATACTAAAATATTTCATCAGAATGGTTATTGCCAGGTTTATTCTGCCTACAGTTCATTTCTTCTGGATCAGTTAATAACAATTAGCATAAATTTTAGCTATACTTATGAAAGTACATGAACTTGTAAACATTTTGTTGAATCTCCCAAGAACCAATCAGAATAACTTACTAAGCAATTTCTGTTAGAATAAACAAAGAAACTTATTTTGGACAATAAAGAAGAAAACAAAATTTTTTAAGAGATAGGAGATTGGAGATGGGAGGTGGGAGGTGGAAAGTAAAAGTTGGGATATGGGAGGTAAGAGTTGGGAGGTGTATCCACAGTTGAATGGAAAATAGTATTTTTTGCTGGAACAAGAAATTTATGAATCAATGATTTCAATCAATCAATCATTATTACTTCTCAACCTACTGTTCCTTGTTTAATAGCGTTTTTATTAATGACTGAGTTTATCCATGCTTGTAGTAGATGCATCAGTAGTTCACCATGTATTGTAATGCACCATGATTGATAATATATCAAATGATGATAATAAATTCAGAACATTCTTTAAGAATCAGAAAGCAAATGGAGTTTTCTTGTTGGGCATACTGAAGCACAATTAAAAGGCCATCTAATTTTCACACTACACACAGAATGGTTAATATTAATATTGATCACAGCTCCTTATTGAGTACTTGTAATATTAAGTGTTTAATAATATATACTAATCATTTTCCCATATATTGCTTTGTATGTAGCCAATGCATTTCACCTTTTGGGTGATTCCACATATAAGCTGGGATTGCTGTTTAACCCCCCCCCCTCCCCACACCTATTCATATTTTCTTGATTTTTTCTTCATATTTTCTTGATAGACTTCTGATGCATCCTATTAACACTAAGGAAAATGTAAATTTTCATCTCCTACTTGTTCCCAATTATGGAGTTCTTAGAATTTTGGGTTAAAAGGCATAATACTTGGCTAAATGCTATAAAAGCTCAATATTTTTATTTAAAGGTGAATAATTGGAATGAATATCTGTTCCCATTTTAAAACATTTATCTAATATTTTAAGAAATGATTTTGGTATTATTCTGTGTAGGTTGCTGTTGTTATCAGAAGGTCGAACAGCATACTTAGGACCAAGGGAAGATGCCCTTACTTTTTTTAGAAGGTTGGGCAATTTTTCTGATTTTTTTTACTAGTTCCATCAAGGGTGTATTCAAAATTGATTTTGGATTTATAATGAGAAAGTGTATGCTGTTGTTTATATATTTAGTGTGAATCATCCTTGCCCTGTTATTTACAATCCAGCAGACCATTTTATTCATACTCTGGCAATTATACCAGGCCAAGAAACTGAGTGCAGAGCAAAGTGTAATGTGAGTTAAGAGTTTAAGAGTTTGAAAAAAACCATTATTAACTTTGAAGTATTTATACAGTTAGTTAATGAATTAATTTAGGTCATTTGTGATGCATTTAAAGCTACTGAAGTAATCATGACAAATGATTCTCTTTCTGTAAGTTGAGGTTTTTTTTTTTAGATCTTTCATTTTATTACTATTATTTTTTTGTATTGATAAAGAAGTTTTAGCTGCTCAAATAACATTCTGTTGAATTCTTTTAGATATGTTAAGTATATCAAAATGTAAGATGAAAGTTAATCTAAAAGACCTTAAGTTTGAAATTATTTCGAACCAATCGAAAACCATTACAATATCAAGTAGAATTATCTATTGCTGCTGGTGATGCTACAGTTCATATTCTTCCTTTGATTTCATATTTTTCTTTGGTTTTTGGAAATGTTTCTAAACAATAAAAACATTAAATTGTAACCATAGTAATAATGTAATAAAATTATTTACAAACTTTATTTGTACCAGCAAGTGCTGTCAGAGAATGAAACTAGTCTGCTACTTCTGTGTGAAATAGGTTTGCCATCAAACACTTTTATCACAAAACTGAGTTTGTAAAATGGTCACAGTAACAAGTTCTTGCTGTTGTTTTAAAAACTAGTTGATGTTTCTGTTTTCTAAATGGGACTCTCCCAACATGCATGAATAAAGAAGAAAAAACCCATATTCTGACTAATAATGACTGGACCAGGGCCCATAACCCTTGAAATCATGTTATTTGAGTTAAACTGGGAATTGAATGCTTGACAAATTTTTATAAGAATTAAAAGATCCAAAATATTTCATCAAGTTTACTAAAAAGTAATAAAGTGAAAAAAAGAAAAGAAAAAAGAAAAGAAAAAAGGAAAATAAATTCACAAAGTTTTCTAGAAAGAATTAAAAAATAAAAAATTTGCATTTTACTGATTTTACTTTATTTTATGTATTTTAGTTGGTGTTGTACTACAAAAGTGTTCTGTATTTATAATTTGTATTAAATTTAACATTAGTGCCTTAAGCTGATGAAATGACTTTTGTTTTAAATATTTAAAGAATTTTGTGTTTCAAACCACTTAGTTAAAAAATATTTAATAATTTGAAGAATGGTTTTTGATTCAGTCAGTGGCAATAAAAAAGATTGTTAGGAAATATAATATGGTTTAATCTAATGGAGGCTTCTTCAAAATTATTCTCAAAGTGACTTCAAATTATGCAAACAATAATGCAGTGTAATTTTGTTACTTTTTAAGCTAGGTTTATAACTTTTGCTATTTATTTATACTTCTTCCTGTCCTACCTTTTTAGAACAAATTTAATTTCTCTCCCCATACAGTTCCATTAATAGATTTTAAGTGTCTTTGTTTTTGTAAAAAAGTTTAAATGTTTTCAATTTTATAGGATATAGTTGAAGAAAATGGCTATCAGCAGCATCAGTATGTCTTTGTTTACTTTTTGTTTTTTTATTACGTTTATTTTTTAACAATCTAAGAAATTTTTTCGTTTCATTTTTTATGAGAGATATGTTGTTTTATCAAAGCAATTGTTAGCAAATGTTTATTTGGTCCCAATATTTTGAAAGTCTGATTGTTATCTTCAGTTCTGCTTTTTCTTTCTTCACTTCAGAGGCAAGTAGAGAAAATTTTAAGGAAAGTCCAGAATGAGTGTTATAAACAGCACATAGTATAATACTTAGATCAATTAGTTATAATACTAAGATGTAAAAATTCTAGAACTCCATATTTTATTTTTATATTAGTTATAAAGTTGGATTTGTTAAGCAATTACGTGCAACTCTCTGGCGATCTTGGCGGGCATCATTGAGAGAGCCATATTTAACTAAGATGAGGCTGTTTACAAGCACTGTAAGAAATTTATTTACTTTAGTGTTTTTCTGTTGTTCAATCTGAAATTATATAGTTTGCTGTAATTATTTCTTTTTTTCCAGTTTATTGGAATTATTTCTGGTTTGGTGTTTCTCCATGTTGGGAAAGATAGCAGTCAAGATATTGTTGCAGATGTTAATGGGGCACTCTTCTTTACAGTCATTACTCAGTCATTCAGTGCCATGAGTGGCTCTCTTTATGTATGTTTACTTATTTTGTTTATTTCTTTCATACTTTTAGTTTGTTTGTAGATATATTAATGTATTTTATGTATTGGCATATTTTTTTTTTTTTGTGCATTTATTACAGTTTGGCCAGTTGATACACTGCATTAAACGGAAAGAAGCATTAATAATAGAAATTTATTTGTAAAATAAGAGACCCTATTTAGGAATAATTACAAATAACTAAGCATATACACATTAATCTGTTTTTCTTTCACTCTGTGATCTGTAAAAGTTTGTTTTGAGAAACTGATTCTTTAAATATTTTTTATTTACAGATCTCTAGGGTTAGCCATGAATCTATTACTTAGTATATAGTTTTACTTTGTGTTAATTTTTTTTATTTATGTGATGTTCTTTCTTTATCCCAAGTTTATTGAACTAGATTTTTACAGCTAGTCAGTATTAATGGTTAGCAGTCTTTCAAATCAGCAAGGGATTATGTAATTATGTTTAGGAATTTAGGAAAATTGTATTTCACTAGCCAACTTCTTAAATTTAAATGCAAGTTACAATCCCCCCCCAAAAAAAGTTTGGAATTGAAGTTCACTTCAATCAATCAACAGCAGAGTACAGCATTTTTCATAACAACATGATTGTTACGTGTCTTTCTAAAAAATCGATAATAAAGTATTGAGAATCAGAAAAGAAATAAGCTTGATTAATAAAGGATTTGTTATGAACTATTTTGCTTCAGATATTCCCAGCAGAGATACCAGTTTTCTTGAAAGAACACAAACTTGCCATGTATCGACCAGATGTTTACTTCCTAAGTAAAACATTGGCTGAGGTAAGATTTTACAACTGATACCTTAGTTTGAAAGATATTAATTTTGAAATTATTCCTAAGGAAATATTTAGCTGTAACTTATGTCTTTAACACCTGAACCGTTTTTTCAATACTGTGAAACCAATGTTAAAATAATTTTACAATTCCATAAAATTTTTAATTGAGTTTCTTTATAGTCAAGTTAAGTTAATTTTTGTTAAATGGCTCAGATTTTTTGACATTTAAAAATTGACAAAGTTTATTTCACATTTGCTTAATTATTCTTTTGCTTCAAAATAATCCCTGAATTGTTTATTGAGCATAAAATATTTACACAGCATTAATCTAAGCCAGGGTTGCTAACTTTTTTAATATTCTATCCAAATTATAAAAATTGTAAAAACAAAAATATTTTGTTTGTGTAAAATATTTTTGTTTTTATAACTTTTCTTCTTTTTTTTATTTACTTTGAAGTTATATTCGGCATTTTAAGCATAAACACATCTGCAATCTGGTCTGCAAATTGCAATCAAGTTTATGCTTAAATACAGAATATGAATAAAACCAGTTGTTTTTTAGTTTCCTTGGTTTGTTATTGGACCAAGTATTTATTGCATAATTTTCTACTTTATGACTGGTATGTTGTAAAAGTTTTATTTAAAGGAATACTTTGCGAAAAAATCATTTCTTCTTTTTTATATGCAATAAAAGCACCTTTTCAAGATTCTTTATTTAGGGAAAAATCTTTAATATTAGGTTCAGAAAACTGTATAACTTATATAATCCCTACAAAGTTGATTGGCATTTTTAGATTTGCAAACCAGTGCTAAATGTTTCTTCATTTTTGTTGGAATTTGTCAACTCTTAAATCAAGCTGGCCTATCTTTTGGTTTGTTCTGTTTTATTTGTTTATTGTTTTTTTTCAAAGGATCAGTTATATGTAAGCTGTAAAAATGTGGCTGAAAAACTTTAGAAAACTAGTTTATTGGAAATACACCTGACGTTAAAGGGAAAAAAATCATTTTATTGTCCAAAGTTTTTAGTTGGAAATAAACCTGATTATATTAGTTTTATATGGAATAACACTTTAAGTTCATTTTCATTAAAAAAAAAAAAACTTTAAACAGAGTTTAAGCATCATCTATATATTTTTAAAAATTCATATGTAATAGATAATATGCTGAGATACATCTGCAACATAAGTTTTGCAGATGGTAGCTTTACTATAACATCTGATGATTCTTTTGGTTCATGATTGCTTGGTTTTAATTACTTTTCCAATTCTATTTTGCATGTTACTATTTTAAAGTAGGAACATGTAAAGAACTTCATTTTAGCTGTTTTATAGTAAACAACCAAATTGATAAAAAAAGCAAATTGAAGTTAAGTTAGATTGGTTTTATCTATTTGAAAATTTTTTTGTCAATTAAAGGTGTAGATTTGCAAATTTCCTATAAAGAGACTTATTTTAAATATGTTATGATTTTTTTTTTGTAATGAATTTAACATTAGTAAATTGTTCTCTAAATCGTTTACAAATTTACAATATTGAAACTATATTGTATAAACAAGGAATACATAGTTAATAATATTTTTATCCTTTTTATAAAAAAAATTTTTAAATACCCAAAAGTAATGGTCAAATTAATGAAATCAGCCATAAAGGTCAATCTGCTTTGCTTTTGCATACAATCACAATTTCTTAAGCTAGTTTTAGTAATAGACTAGAGGTTTTCCACTGGGTTTAGTTGCTTTAAGCATTTAAGCATGATTGTGGTCATAACCTAAAATAATTAAGGCATTGGTATGAAATTAGAAAGAAGAAATACTCTTTATCTTAATCCTTAATATTTCTTACTTTAATTTTCCTTTATCCAGTGTCTGTATTGTTTAGCCCATGCCAGATGTTTCTTTTTCATGACCGCTGTCAACAACTGCTTCTTGAGTGGCTTTATGACTGGCCTTTTAGCTTTGAGCAGGCCTCAGCTAACCACTCTCAAGCTCACAAAGGTCATATGCATTGCAAGATTGCATTTTAATTGCACACTTGTTTTCTTGACCTCTGAAACTGTTATAATACAAAACAATCATCTCTTAGATCAGTCAAATGTTTGCGCCCACAGTGATCTTTTCTCTGGAGTGAAAGCGTCCCAGTTTCTTCATACAGTTTGACGCTGTTCCTTACAGTAGATTGTAACTCCATAGAGCCTAGCGTTTTTCCTCTGGCCTGTATCAGTATAATCTGATAAAGTTATGGTTTTAGAACATTTACATGGAGTAACATTTGTTGCTGTTTTTTTGTCATAAAGTTTTAAATGCACCTAGAGTATAAATCATAAAATATCAAATTGTGTCAGTGAATTCATTAATATGACCATGGCTATGAGTTCAATTCTCATCATTTGTGTTGTTTTGCAGACTTAAAAAGTTTTTGCTTATAATTATTTTGTTTAGTTCTATTCCTGTATACTTTATATGGTTAAAATGGCTTTCATGGGTTAAGTATGGTGCTGAATGCTTGCAAATTAATCAATGGGCAGATTTTGGTGTTATTAGAGGTAGGTGAAAATATCAATTTTAATAGTTTTTCTTTAATACATTGGACTTATCAAATCATCTTGATCATTTCAAAACCCAAATTTGGGGACATTATCAAGCCTTTGAATTGGGTATTTTTTGGTTCAAGTTCATATTCCTGACATGTTTGTCAGGAATACAAAGAATAACTAAAGTGGTTAGAGTTATGAAAAAATATGTAACAGAAGAATTTTCATATTTAGGCTTAGTTGTTGTGACCAATATTTCAGTGAAATATTTCTTCATAATTCTGTTTTTTAATTCATAAATCTGACCACAACAGTAAAATTTTTTCCAGCTTTATCCATATTGCATTTTTGTGTGTTTACTAAATTGTTTGTTAGAATTATGACATGCTCTAATTGAATATTTAAATAAATATTTAAATAAGTCTGAGTTGTTAAAAATCTCAGAGTTGGGATATTTTTTAACTTAACAGCTCTTGTTATAATGCACTGATAAAAAATCAAAATTATTGGTGTTATTAAATAGAATATCCAATATCCAAATTGTTAAATCTTCCTTTTTTTTAATATTCAGTTGTACCTTTTTTAAATTGATTTAATACTCATTTTTAATATAAACTAACCAACGGACATTCATTTTAACTACCAAAAAAAATAAATCGATTTCTAATTGTTTTTTAGTAAAGCAAGGAAAATCATTTTGATATTTGAAATATGACAGCTGGCATTTGAAGCCATCATATTTTAATCATTGCAATTAGCATTGCCATATGGTATTACCCTAAATTTTTACTCTTAAAATTTTGTATTTGACTTTCAAGTCAATACAAATTTCTATTTATTTTGATAAAGATGGCTTTTCTTTGAAATCTTTCAAAGAAAAGCCCTCTTTATCAAAATAAATAAAAATTTACTATTTCGTTGGATTAAAGCAAAATATTAGTACTAATTCAAATTTGTATTTGGACTTTTGTCTTAATTTGAATAAAAAGCTTTAAAATCAAAAATAGAACTGTTTAAAAGGAATTTAAGGTATGGTATTGTTAGAAAAAATTGCGTTATTTTGACAATTTACAAGTAAAAAAGGTTGGCAACAACAAAGATTTTAATTCACAATTTAATCAAGGAGAGCAGAAACATATAAATATTTGATTCTGAGGCATTTATTTGCCAGTTTATTTGTTTGAGTTGTATCAGTTGCAATCTGAAAAGTGATATTTTCTCTTCAAAGAGTGTGCAAGAAAAAAAAATTCATCTTATCACATTCAATGTCGTCCTTCATTTGGCAATAATTTTTGAAATATTATGGTAAGTTTTAAATTCATTTATCCATGATAATTTTAATATTATGTCCTTCTCATATTTGATTACTTTGGAATTATTAGTTGCTGTTGGATTGAGTAGAAGAAATGTAAATTTTTTTTTCTTGCATAAGTAATTAAGTTTAACCTTTAATTTTATTTTACAGAAAGTAATAATTGTAATAATTGCCATTAAATAATTGCCATTATAATAATTACCATTAAAAAGGGATTACACCTAGCTTGACATAAGGATGGCGCAACTTCAACTATGATAATATATCTTAAGAACAAGCACCCACAGTTGTATAATGAGCTTGAAGATTTAAAGAATTCTGCAGAAGATAAAATTCGATTTTTGTCTGAAAAAAGACAACCTGTCTTGACTCAAAAAAATCACCAATAATGTATGGAATTAAAAGCAAAAGACAACAAGAAATAGACATGTCACTCACAAGACTACTTATTAGGTTAAATCTCCCTTTTGAGACCTCAGACTCTGATGCCTTGAAAGAGTTTGTTTTGTCACCCAGAAGCATATTTTAAAACTGCAAGCACCCTTGTAAAATACAAACTCCATTTACTGTACAAGTCTCTCTGACAAAATGAACAAAAAAATTAATGAAGATCTTGATAGGCAGGTAATTGCATCAACAACAAGGTCATTGGACATTTAACCCACAGGTCTTATTAGTGTTACACGTTGTAGAACATTTGTCCAATGTGGAGTTTTTACATTTTCACTGTTAAAGTGCCTGATTTCAAAGGAGCTCACAACTAAAAAAACTTATAGGGTAAAACATGTCAAAATGCGTGCTTTTACATGTACACATACATTTGTATAGGGTGTCTTGTATAAAAAAAACAAAATGTCACTGACTATTAACAGTGGGCTTCTACCATGAAGTCTAATTTTTATTCTCAATCTTCTCTTCCATTTTGGAATTATTTCATGAAAAGGAAAGTGGGTGAACATTAAAAGTAATCTACAAATTCCTTGTGCACATAGAGCTAAGGTACACCCTGATGTGTACACCTGTTGATTTTCTCTTTGTATTCTACTCCATGGTGACTTCTGTATTCTTTGTTTCCATAACATAAACTTCTATGATTATAATCATTACCTAAAAACCCATTTAAACTAACTTAAAATTGACTAGCATAAATCAGAACTAACTACCGACCTAACACATCTGATAATATGTGCATAAAAGCAAGATGAAGATGAAATAAAGTATCGAGACATTCTTTGTGACTAATTATTGGAATGAAGTCTTTTGAAAAGTAAGATAGATACAATAATATTTTCTAAATAGATGTGAAATTTTAAAATTTACATTATTTTAAGGTGCTGGAATTCAGTCTTTCACATTGGGAACTTTGTTCAGCTCAACATTCAGATGCTAGATGCAGAATTGAAAGAAGAATTGGTCAATAACCTAAAAGAAGGAAAAAGATAAGATTTAGCCCAAATTGATATCATTTATTGACCCTTGTAAGGAGAACATGATGAATTTGATAAATCAAACCTTTACATCATATGGGCTTTTTTACAGCCAACAGACAATTGAGCCATTGAGATCAGAATTTAATGCATACTTTTCCTTAGCAATGATAGCACCAGATACAAATTGCTTAGTCTGGTGGAAAGAAATTGAAAGGAAGCTGCCACTTTTTCCAAAGTTGGTAAGAGGAGCATTAGCAACTCCACCAACCTCTGCTCCATTAGAATAGCATTTTCTACTGAATTGTCACTAAACTAAAACAATTTAAACCCATGAAAATAAAAACTATATAAAAACTGAGAGGTCTTGTTGGTGATAAATGGTACCTATTCAAAGAGAACTGCCTTGAAGATGATTACTTAAGTTCATCTAATGAATCTGAAGAAGAATCATCTCCCAACACACAACCAAACCACAGAGTTACAAAATACCTTTGCCCAAAAAAGAATCTTAACAAGATTATTTTGAGGACACAGCAGCCACTCACAAAATATTTCTTTTTTTAAAAAGAACTTAAATATTGGTCTTTCATGATTTCGTTTTTCTAACTTCATATCAAATCTGGCTCTTTAATTCATCTTCGAATTAGTGAATAAATTGTTTTTATATGATTAATAATTCACCCACAATTTTATGTCAATATTTGTATAAGTCATTTTAACATTTGTTTTACAATAAGTCAACCCACATGCTAAAGAATTAGTTAATTTGTTGAAACTTTTAGTATCAAGCAAAAATTATGCACTTACATGCATTTTTACACTTGCGTAAATACTGTGTGTTGATTTGCTTAACAAATCAGTGTCCAATTTAATCGATTATAAAAAATTTAACAAACATCATTAATATTTCTTTAATTTGAAATGAGTTTTCGATAAAGATAACAACTCTTCAAAAAACAGTTTTAACGGTTCGGTTGAATTAAATGATAATTTTTTGGCAGGGATTTTGAACCGACAAAATCAAGCAACGGTTCAGATACGGTTAAAATCGTATTTGAACCGATGTTTGGTTTTGTCAGTTATCCGATGGTCAGTGTAAACTACTATTTATGGTTCTTCTCATGAACACAGCTCAATTAAACTTGCGAAGCGAAAATCGTTGAAAAAAATCTACCACTTTAAAAGAAAATGTTTACTGCATATACTTAATCGTCATTTTAAAAAAACTTTTCCTAATTTTCTGTATTTAATGTCTCTTAGCATCAAGATGTTTTAAAAATACATTCTTGTATTCTATAGGCAATTGTACCGTATCAAGCTGCATTAAGAATGGAAAAGAAGTTTTGAAAGCAAACAGTTACTCAGAAGTAGGTTTCAGAATTAACTTGAGTAATTTAATCTATTACTAATTAATTAAAACTAGCAAAAAGCAACCCGTAATACGGGTTATGGTCGGTCTGTTACTTAATTTATAGTGGCTGTTTTCCACAATTTTTAAGTTGCAACACCTTAACTAATACCCTTTTAGGGTATTAGTTAAGGTTTTGCCCTTTAAATTGTAAAGATTAAACCATCTGTAAAAAGAAAATAAAAAATTTGCGGAGGTAAAATAATTTACCAATTATTTAACATTATTTTCGTAATTTACATGAGATGAGTCATATCAGAGTAGGGCAAAACCATTTTCCTCTACATTACTTAATTCAACATATTGCGTTTTTAGTTACTAACACAAAATAATAACGCATCAACATGCTTTAAATTGACGAAAAAATAAATCGGAAATATTGTTATATTTTTATATCATGTAGTTTATTTAATCACATTAACGTAAAACGAACGTAATTTATACTTGATTTATTAATTATTTAGTAGCTACTTGTTACATGTTTCTTTAACAAAGGAAATCGACTTTAAAACGTTAAATACACATTACTTAATAAATTTATAAAAAATAACTAAGCCATTGAGTACAAATACGTTTTAAACAAAAAAAAGTTAATTTACAATCAAACATGTGTATAAAAAATTTAAAAATATGTAAACTTTCATCTTTTATATTGCATTAATGCGTCATACGATAAGCCTAAATAAAAAATTGTAAAATATAAGTAGACATAGAATGAAGAGAGAGGGAGAGAAAGAAAAAAAAAAACCAAACAAACTGAAAGACAATATACCTGAGTTTCGGTAACCTGTTGTTGTACTTAAGCTACTGTCATGCAGCTTGTCGGTGTTGTTTTATGACGTTATTTCATGTTGGCTTTTAGTAGTATTTAGTTTAATTAGTTTAATTTAAAAGACATTACAATAGATTTAAAATACTAACTAAAAAACAAAATAACTAATGCTTCAAATAGCCTAACAATAAATCGATAAAAAAAGATAAAATCAAATTGAGATATAGATAAATTGCATTTATATAGCAAAACATATTGTCTTGGCTTATAGAAAATTTTAAAAGCAGAGAGTTCAATAAATTAAACTACCAATGAATTATTTTTAACAAAATATTGTTATATTATGAAGAATGTTACATTATAAAGAATGTGATTTTATGATATCATGTTATGCTGATTGAGTAATGGTTCAAGTTAACTATATCTAAGTTTAATTAATAAGTTTAATTGGTAAAAATAAGATTTTAATTAAAAAAGACAAAAACAAACCATATAAACAAAATATTTTATTAAAGAAAATTAATAAAAAATTACAATAATAAAAAAAAAGTGAAAAGCGGCAACAAAAAGGTTATAAATATCTTCACTGATAGAAGACATTTACAACCTTTTGGTTGCTGTTTTTTCTTCTGTGTCTCCCAACACCCCGGTATGGATGGGCCCTCCATTTAAAGGATGGCTCATCTATACCGCCATTGGAACGCCACTTATTAAAGGACCTCTCCGAGAGAGGCCCTGGGTGTTGGGAGCGATATCTTTTGTACTGCTCAAAAGTTAACAGATCTAAAATTACAAATAGAAGGATATAATAAAAATTAAAAATATTTGCAATTTTATATAATCAAAATATAAAGCATATCCTCACCATTTTCACAGGATGAAGAGGATGCTAAAAATGTTTAAAAAATAAAAAAAATAAAAAAGAGTTAAACTGGTAAAAAATTTAATCTTAATAAAAATGAGTAAAATGCGAAGTTTAAAGATGTCATATTTGAATTTATCTTAATAATATTAATAAATTAAATAATTCTTTCAGCTATAACACATATTTCTCCAGAAAAAATACTTAAAATTTAAAACACAGTCCTACCAGTTGTACTTCTACCAGACACTAAAGATAAAAAATATACCTCAAAATAATTGATAAAATAATATTTACATTAATATATTATAATTTTTTTTACCTAACCCTTTCATTTCCTCCATAAAGTTGTCTAAAGTAAGAAAAAAGACAACTGAAGCTAAAACAAACAAAAACTAAACCAAAATTGACTATAAACTAAACCAAAAGTATAAACTAAAATGAACTTTAAATCTTAGTATCTGTACCTCAGAAGACAAAGGTTGATTGTTCAGAAATGGTTTTTCACTTTTTTTAATTTTTTATTTTTAATTTTTTTCAAAAATATATTTAATGTGCCTCAAGAAAAATTAAATAAAACACGAAAAAATAACAAATTTAACCATCAAGAATAAGACAATAAAGACTAATTATTTTACTATTTTTTCTCTCCTGGACAATTTCTACAGTGTGAAAACTGACCTTGGACTTTTGAGGTACAGATATAAATACTTCATTTACTTAACTATACTAATCATAATCATGTAATTTATACTTAGTTTTTTTTCCAACTCTCCTAAAAGAAAAAATAAAGCTTAAGTACTTGAAGTTTTAAAATTCCAGTTACAGTACAAATAAACAAATTCCTGTTAACAAATATCTAATAGCAAAAAACACTGACTTAATTCTTCCTTGACTTCGGTATCTAAATAATCAAAGCACTTAAATGTATAGACGGTAAAATATCTACTTAACTTTTTAAAAATAAACTCATTTAACTAATGTAATTAATACCATTATTAGCTCTTTCTTTATCAACTAAAGAAAATAAATCTTAATTAAACTTACTTGATATAATATAATAAAAAGCTTTTTTATTGAGAATTTTAAATTTCTTCTCTTTATTACTGACAATTTTAAGTAGGACCTATGTTCTTGGGCTTATTGTAAAAATTATAAAAACCTACTATTTTACTTTAAAGTCAACAACGTTTTTTAAAAAACATTTTAGTTACTTTTTAAAAAAATAAATCCTTTAAAACTTACTATCTCTCTCTACATTGTTGCCATCTAAACAGAAAAACAAACAATTGATAGTGAATTTTCACTATGGTAGTAGGTTAAGTAGATTAAATCGATCTTTGATCTATTCAATCGGCTCTAACTGTTTACAACCTTATCATTAAACTATAACTATTTTCTACAACCTGGTGTAATTTAACATAGATATTTTTTAATTATAAAATATTTAAGATTATAAGATTTTAAAAATTTAACATAGATATTTTTTAATTATAAAATATTTAACAATATAAGATTTTAAAAACCTGAAATTTTAAACCTACTTCAAAAAAAAAAACACATTAAAAAGTTTTTTTTTTTCCTTTTTAAAACTTACTTTCTTCAATTATACTGTTGTCATCTAAACAGAAAAGCAAACAAATATTGAATTCGATTCTTTCTTAAACCTCTTTAATTACTTCAATATTAAAATAATTATTTAATCTTTCTGGATTACATAGATTTTCGTCTAAACCAATTTGTTATTGTAAAGTTAATTTAAATCAACAAACATAAACGAACTGCAATTTGTAACATTTCATTATAACAAAAGGGAACAAAACTTACTTCTTAGTAATTCAGCGACTAAAAATAAACATATCTTTAAGAACTAACTACCTAACATGATACGAATCAGTAACATGACACACATCAAAATAAATACAAACCTTCATCGACGATTTGGGACATTCTATCAATTCGATATAAAAATAAAAAGAAATATAAGAAACAAATTTAATATAAAAATAGACATATTAAGATATAAAAAAAAAAAAATGTAAACGATTTAAGTGATAAAAGAGTATGTAAAATCAAGATGACCGTGTTGTCATTACAATAACAATTTATAAAATTCTCTCCTTTCTTCTCAGCTTTTACAATTTATATGTTTTCCAAATTCATTGTGTACAATGAATATTCATTGTGTACAATGAAAATTCATTGTGTACAATGAATTTCTTTACAATAAATATATGACGCACGCACAACGCTCCTTCTGATGCGCGATACAATAATGCAATTTTTACGCTAATTACAAC
This sequence comes from Hydra viridissima, assembly GCF_058129835.1. Lineage (NCBI taxonomy): Eukaryota > Metazoa > Cnidaria > Hydrozoa > Anthoathecata > Hydridae > Hydra > Hydra viridissima. The sequence continues at coordinate 11,419,366 of NW_028324303.1, forward strand.
ACAGAATATAACCTACTTGAAAGATATGATAAGATGTAATAGAACAGATATAATAGAAACGTGCTTTTTTAAATAACTGGAAATTCCAATCTCAAAATTCCAGAACAGAAGAAAAACTAACAGCGCACAAACAAAACCTGTCCTTCACTAAGCGTAACAAAACAACCAAGAGTAACTAAAAAGTAAAAGCGCATTTAACTTTAGCATTACATTATTACAAATTACATTACCATTAGCATATTCAATTAATTGCATTGTGTTTAGCAATTTTAATCAATGCCTAAAATAACTCATCAATGCGTCTAACTCATTACGCAAATAATTAGTTTATTTACTAATATGTGCAGTAAACATATCTGGACATGAGAGCCAATTTGTGTTAACTCCATTTTTTGTGAATGAGTAAAATACAAATTTGATATTTATGTCGCATATTCCGTCTGGGCCATATTGCTTTCTAATCGTTGTTTATTGCGGTTTAATAGGAAACCACAATCGATTAAGTCTTAAATCCCTTTTATGAGCCAAAAAATCTTAAAATAGTATTTTTACCACTGATCTCTATAACTGGATAGCGCATCTCTAATATCAAAATTGACGCCAAAATCGCCATGTTGGAAAGCCCCAGAACAATGAAATCTGATATGTGCGATAAAGCGATAAGCCGAAAAACAGAACTTAAAGCTTACGGGATTAAAATTTTTGGGGCTTTCCAATATGGCGATTTTGGCGTCAAAAAATAAGAAGTTTTGCTCGGAGTTGCGCTATCCAGTTGTTATAGAGATCAGTGTTGTGGCCTCTTTGTTTCAATAGTTTTTGGTAAACGGTAATTTGCTACCATTTACTAAAAATTCCTTTTGTTACTCGAAATTTAATTCTCTTAAATATTTTGACACTAATAAAGGACCTCCCTTCCCCGTTTTTGCTTTAATGGTGGCCAGGAGAATAGTTATTTTTATTAAGAGAAACGAAGTTTTTGATGAAGACCTTTTACCAAAATAATGAAATGTAAAACAATGATTTCCATGTAAAAGAGTTTTTCTCTTTAATATATATAAAAATTTAGTATAAATAAGAATTTAACATATATAAGAATTTTTTCTTTCCTCAAAAGTGTTGCAAATACAAACTAAGCTCATTAATTAGTTAAACACCTTATAAAATTTAAGTAACTCGATATTTGACAAATGCGCAAAACTACCATATTCATGTTTTTAAAGGTTTTTAGTTGCGACCCCCCGTTTAAAAGGATCCCCTAAATTAGGTACAACAAATTATTAGAGATAAAATAGAGAAAATTTTAAAATAATTGAACTAATTGCATATATTTATATCATTTTAACTGACAAAAGTTTACAATAAAAAGAAATCAGCGTCAATCGTAAATCTTAAAGAAAAAAAAAAAGAAATTATGATACCATAATTACACACAAAAAAAAAAAACCACCACATAAAAACTGAAAATCAATTTACCTATTTATAGTAACCTTATTGAAATAACAGTTCATTTTAAACATGAAAATGTAACTATAAAATCTGTTTCGAAGTACAAAAGGATTAACAATTCTAAAAAAAAAAAAAAAAAAAAAAAAAAAAAAAAAAAAAATCAAATTAAGATATAAGTTGCATTTTTGGCATAATGATGCCTTGGCTTTTAGTAAATGAACAAAAGCAGTAAGTTCCAATAATGAAACTACCTACTATTCATTTTTAACAATAGACACCAACGTGAAGGTAAGCCAAGTAGTCTATCAACACAAAACAGCACAACAATAACACATAATAGAATATTTACACCCTTGATCCTAAAATCCAGCGAAAATAACAAACCAAATTAAAATATGAAAGGCAAAATTAGAAAACCAATTTAAAGTTAACTATATATTTATCTTTTTACTCAACATATAACTACATAAAAGTATATTTGTTTTTACGTTCAATATTAGTTATTCAATTACTTCAAATTTAGGACATTAAAACACCCTAGATTTAAAGATCAAGGTTGCATACTCTCTCATACACATTACGCTAAACATTAACAGACATTATTATGTGTTTCCAGAATAATTAAAAAAGGCTAGACAACACCTAGCTCTAAAGCAGTAACACCGCCTGGCACTAAATGCTGCCAAGTCACACCTCTGCTATAAGTACACCGCTTGGCTGGCAAGATTATCAATCTTGCTCAACATAATGCCAAGTCACACCACTTTGAAAACATGGAAACAACATAATTTAAACATATATACGACTATAAACAAATATGGTGGTATATAACACATATAAACACATTTTATAACAATATTAAATGACAGATATATTTATCAAAAACTATGAAAAAAAAAATTAAAATAATAAATAAAGTTATACATACAAAATATGCTCACAACCTACAAACAGTAAATTTTCGAAATGAAAATCTAAAGACTATAAATTAAGAATATTAGAAAATATAACATTATTTGTGTAACACTTTTCACCTACCATACCTTGAATGAGATGTTTATCAATTTTGAAAAACAAACTATTAAATGCTCTAGTTCTTGAACATGCAACATATAGTTGACCATGAGAGAAACACGGTTTTTTGAGATATACCCCAACTCTATCAAATGTTTGACCTTGACTTTTGTTAATTGTCATTGAATAAGCCAATCTGACAGGAAACTGACGACGTTTTAGAACAAAAGGTAAATTAGAATCTGATGGAGCCAATTGAATTCGAGGAACAAAAACCCGTTTACCACCAGAAACACCTGTCAAAACCTCTGCATCAATATAATTATTTTGAAGAGCACAAACCTTCATTCGAGTACCATTGCATAACCCAGCTTTGAGATCTAAATTTCTAAGTAGCATAATTACACAACCAATTTTCAATTTTAAACAATGAGGTGGCATACCTGAAGGAGTTAAGCTGTTCAAAAACTCAACAGGAAAGTTATTTCTTTCATTAGGGTCATCAGTATCAATTTGATCAGCACTTAAATAAATTTTGACCTCACCCGGCAGACATTCAAGCACTTCTTCATTGATTGATAATGAATCAAAATTGGTTGGTGTTAAAATCACACGTTTAGAATAATCATTTTGATCAGCATCTCCAAAAATCTTTTCAACAATCGATTCATTTTCTCTAATAATGCACTGATTTGGTATTTCAATGCATCCTTTAAAAGGATCCTCTTCTTTGACAGGTATTGTTCCATTCCCAAGTTTTAATAGCCATTGGGAAAATTCACCTTCCCCATCTTGTACTCTCATATTTTCAGTTAATGCAAACTTCTGCACCCATTGCCAATGCAAAGAACATTTTATACACGATTCCACTATTTCAGCTGGTTGTCCTCTTTTCACAACAGGCAGAATTTGCCTAAAGTCACCACCAAAAAGAATGATTTTTCCTCCGAACGGATAGTTGTTGTTGCAAATATCTTTTAACAACCTATCAATTGCATTTAAGGCATGTTTAGGTATCATGGATGTTTCATCAAGCAAAAACAAACTAACTTGTCTTAAAAAATCCCCGTGCATAGAGTTAGGAGTTACATTACATGTGCTATTATCTAATATTGGAACAGGAAGTTTGAATAAGCCATGCAATGTAGATCCATTTGAAAGAAGAGTTGCTGCTATGCCAGTCCATGCAGCTGTAGCAGATTTAAAGCCCCTACTTATGGTTTCAGCAATCAAATAATTATAAGTAAAGGTTTTTCCACTACCAGCTGGTCCATCCATGAAAAACAATCTAGAATGTTGATTTTCTACACTTGGTTGCTCATTCAGTGCAGCAAGAATAGCATTACATACATTTAATTGATTGACATTAAGCAACAGTCTCATTCGATTGGCTTCGTCAATAGATTGTTGAACATTTTCATTAAAATTTTCTAGATTTAAGCCTATAAACTCATCAATAACAGGCAGATTGTAATCAGCCAGCGTTTTACCACTTTGATTAATAATCTTCTCAATTTGATGAAGAGTAGCTTGTTCAGCTATTAGAAGTGGGACTGAGCGGTGAATGAAATCTTCCATCATAAAAGCTTTGTATGTATTCCAGAGATGTAAAGGATTGTCAGGTTCACAAAAGGTTAAAATAATTGAAAACAACTGTCTAATTTGCTTTGGCATATGTGTTAAAACCGCCTCAGAAAGAGTATTCTGCCATTCAGTGTCATCTTGCAACAAACCTTTCAAAACACATGCTTCACGAAACGTTTCAAGGACAATACCATTAACAGTACGCACATCCTCCCAAGATGTTGCTCCTTTTACTTGCAAAAGTAACAGTCTAAGAAAAAACAATTCTCCAGTTGGATTAACTTTATACATTCTTACTATCACCTTATCACCACCCCTTTGTCTAATCTTCCATTTACAATGTTTATCATCAAATACAAAGTGATAAGGAATGTCTACATACGAATAGCAATGTGCTCTTTCATTTTCAGTATTTAACTTAAACCATGCTGTTAGGTGCGTATCACGTTGAGCTGCACGATCTAAAGCCATTTGTTCTGCTCCTTCTCTAAAATACACTAACTGATTTTCAGGTAGATGAACTTTAAGGCGTATAATAGTGTGTGACATATGACTTATTGGATACTCAAAAATTCGCCACAATGCTTCAGGTGCACTAACATAACGACAATCTAAAAAAGTGTTTACTTCATCATGATTAATTTGTTCACTTATTAAAATATTGGCACAGTCGTGACCCTTGTATATGTATTTGTACAAATATTTAACAGCCTTAACAGACATGCAAGCTTCAACATTAATGTGAGCTTGATATTTCTTTGATAACCATGGATTGTAAGGTACCACCCAGCGGTTATCTACATTGTTACCTTTAATATTTATAACCAAACCATTATCACGTCGTCTATATCGCGGATAACCATTATGAACTGCTACTGTGTTAGCATTAAATTCTTTAGGATAGTTTTTGCTGCACACCCCATCTTTCATGCAGGGAGAATTTGGATTCAGTATGCCACATGGACCGTGAATCATGCAAGTTTTAACAACGTCATAAAGGTCTCGATTAACAATCGGATCTGGAATTTCTGCAGATATTAAATTATTGATATCATGTGCTGTTTCAAGCTTATCATCATTTGCAAAGTGAAATAAAATATGAACATGTGGCAAACCACGCTTTTGAAACTCAATAACCTGAACATGTGTTACAACTTTCCCTAATACACCATGCTTAAAAATGTCATTAAGAAGGTTATTTAATTTGAGTTTAAATACTCGAATAACCAAGTCAGGTCTATCATTTGCTGTCTGACCTGGATATAAATTTTCAGTTATCTCGCGCCATTTTGGGTTGCAAGTGAAAGTAATAAAAAGATCTGGTTTACCATACTTTTTAATTATAGCCATAGCATCTTCAAAGTTTTCTTTTAAAGCTCTAGGACTTCCTACATAAGTTGATGGCAAAACTACAACACGCCCTGGTCTAACATTATGATCATTTCTGAGGTTGTTTACATGGTCGTGTAAGACATCATACTGCTCACTTCTCAGTTTGTTTTGGTTATTTCTGATGAAAGCAAGGCGCTGGCCTTCAATTTTAACATACGCATCAACAGCATATTGCTGAAACAGTTTTTTGCCATAAAAGAGTGAAGAAAAAAAGTGTCTAACTGAAAGTTTATAATTGTAATACTGAGATAATGTAACATGATTTCTAACCAATGTAGCACGCTCAGGGTTGTGAACCAATTGATTATGCCAACCAGCATCACCCCTTGGAAAAAATAGAGGATAAACCATAGGATCTAAGTTGGCAGACAAACTTGATATAGTTTTAAGAGGATGACCTCTTGGGTAAATAACAACTTCCCTGGAAGCAGGTGGTGCACCATCTTCACCAACAAATACAACTGCAACTTCGTTATGTGAAGGGAGGTTATAGCGACGTCTATCTTGCCCTTCAAGTAAAGACATTTTTACAACTGACACTGAGCGCCCTTCTAGAGCTGCTCGACGAACTTCTTCATCTTCCACTTCAGCCATGTTTTTAAATGCAAGAGCAAATGGGTTCTCTTCACTAATAATAGTTTGCAATCGAAACATTAAATCATTTAAGCAAAGATCATTACCACGTTGTTGCATTCTAAAATTTACTGCTGCAAGTGGATCATAGATGTATAGTTGACAATATGTTGGCAGAACACCTTGATTTGGTCTTAGATTACCTATACGATGAAAAACTTGACCACATATTCTAAAACATGGCGGCCCATGGTTCATGGGTTGAACTACATTAGCTTCAAATGAAGCAAAAGATAGACAGGCATTATAATTTCTAATATATTTTAAAAAATTCAGATTTGCATTTCTATCTGCATAGTTTCCTTTAAATAAATCTTCTAAATCTTGTGGAAATGATGAAGGTTGCGACAAAACTACCTTTCCATTATGGCAACATAAAAAATGTGTTTCATCAGGAAATTTCTTAGCACCACAATGCTGACAAACATAATTCATTTCTCCTAAATAATTATAATCTGGAATAGTATTGCTTCTTGCTATACAATACATTCTTTCATATCTAGCAGCATTTCTAGCATTTTGTCGATTATTAATTTCATCTTGCCTGAGCCTATCTCTTTCATTTCTGCGACGATTATTTTCAATTCGCCTAATTAACCTCTCCTCATTTGGGTTTGAATTATTTGCTGCTTGCCGAGCAGCATTTCTAGCATTTTGTCGATTATTAATTTCATCTCGCCTAAGTCTATCTCTTTCATTTCTGCGACGATTATTTTCAATTCGCCTAATTAAGCTCTCCTCATTTGGGTTTGAATTATTTGCTGCTTGCCGAGCAGCGTTTCTAGCATTTTGTCGATTATTAATTTCATCTTGCCTGAGCCTATCTCTTTCATTTCTGCGACGATTATTTTCAATTCGCCTAATTAAGCTCTCCTCATTTGGGTTTGAATTATTTGCTGCTTGCCGAGCAGCATTTCTAGCATTTTGTCGATTATTAATTTCATCTCGCCTAAGTCTATCTGTTTCATTTCTGCGACGATTATTTTCAATTCGCCTAATTAAACTCTCCTCATTTGGGTTTGAATTATTTGCTGCTTGCCGAGCAGCGTTTCTAGCATTTTGTCGATTATTAATTTCATCTCGCCTAAGCCTATTTCTTTCATTTCTGCGACGATTATTTTCAATTCGCCTAATTAAGCTCTCCTCATTTGGGTTTGAATTATTTGCTGCTTGCCGAGCAGCGTTTCTAGCATTTTGTCGATTATTAATTTCATCTCGCCTAAGCCTATTTCTTTCATTTCTGCGACGATTATTTTCAATTTGCCTAATTAAGCTCTCCTCATTTGGGTTTGAATTATTTGCTGCTTGCCGAGCAGCGTTTCTAGCATTTTGTCGATTATTAATTTCATCTCGCCTGAGCCTATCTCTTTCATTTCTGCGACAATTAACTTGCCTATTAACATTTCCATTTTCTAAACTAATATCTGCTTCTAGCCTAATATCATCCATTTAAACTTCACTTTCAATTGAAAGTTATACGAATCAGAAAAGAAACGAATCCTGAAGATCGCGATCTTTCCTATATAATTTCCTTTCTACTCTAAATAGCACACACAAATAATTTTTAAATATAACAGACTGTCATTTAAATTAAATTATACAATAATCTTATGACTATAAAAAAAAATATATATCAGCTGGGAGATGTTTGAAAAACATTAGCTTAGCAAATAATTAAAAAAATTATTAAAAACATGCAATTCTAATAATAAACATACTGCTAACAAAGAAAAATTAAAAAAAAAAAACAAAACATTGTAAACCCTTTTTTGCAAATTTAAACATTATTTCTTCAAAAAAAATTATTAGCAAACATTTTTTAAAAATTCACAAAACTCTACAATATTTTGTTCTTCTATACCACATAAATACATCATCTGATAAATCTAAAATAAAAAAATGTAATGAATAAGTAAATAAGAAAAACATTACATACAAAAAATGAAAATCCATGAACCTTATAGAGAAAAGCTGTAATGATTTACCAGAGGAGTTGTAAAATATTAACATTTTATGTTAGCTTTTACAAAATAATTCATGCTGAAACATCATGATTCCAGAATATTTATAGCAAAATCATGTAGTAAACAGCGCTAAAGACAAAAAATCAAATTGAGATAAATCAAATTGTATATATGGCAAAATAATTTGTATTGACTTTTAGATTATTGATTTTTAATAAAACTACCTATCCATTTTTAACAATAGACACCAACATGAAGATAAGCCAAATGTCTACTAACTCAAAAGATAACAAAAAACATCACAGCAACAGCACACAACAATAGCACACACCATAAGTTAATATAATATATGTAGATAATAACTTAAGTAAGATAACATTCATATATAACAAAACATAAGTAACAACATTATGCAAAATGTTATTAAAATACATTATTATGTATTTTTAGAATAATCTTAATCTTTATTAATCTTTATTAATAAAGGCTTGAAAACAGCAAGACCTAAAGCAGTAACAGTTTGACACTAATAACTATCGTGTAACCCTCTGTTAAAAGTACATCACTTGGCTGGCAAAGTTGACAAATCTTGCTCTACACGTTTACCAAGTCACAGCACTTTGAAAACACGGAAACAACATAATATAAACATATGTACCAACTATAAACACAATAAATGTGTTTAAATATGTATATAAAGTTAAATATATATACCTCATATACATATTTAAACAAATTTTTAAAACAATTATATAACACATATCAACACATACACAAACAATAAAAAAACACTTTACATTATTTTAAAAACACATTGATAAAACGCTATAAGTGTGCAAATAAAAATTTTAAAAATGATGCCAGAAAATTAAAAAAAGATACAAAATATATATTTACAAACAATACTCTTTACCTTCTTTTTTTTTTTCATAAGAACTGTAATCCTCACAACAAAATTTAATCTTTACATACAGTAACATGTGACATGCCATGTCAGTGTTGGCACAAAATTTTAATTTACTTTTCTAAATTTTCTAAAAAAGAACAATAATAGTTAATAGCATCACAGAAATTTCAAAGTAGTAATGATTTCAAAGTTTTATTTATGGAAATAGCATTAGTATAACTTTAAATAACATCCATACCCTTATTTTCCTTCTAAAAAATAAAATATCAAAAATAAAACTGCTAAAAGAAAAGCTAAAACAAACAAAATACAAACGATTTAAAAGATTAAAATCCTTTCTACTTTTTCTGATAAAAATTTAAATCCTTTCTACTTTAGCTAATAAAAATGTATATATAACTATTTTATATACTTACTTCAAATATAATATGATCTTAACGATTATCATTTCTCTTAATATGATTCTTTATGTAATATATCTAAACTAATGATTAGATTTCAAAAGGAAAAGAGTTTCAACTCGCTGAAGAGATCTTTCTCCAATGGCCGCGTGCATTTAGAGAACGCGCTTTTTCAAAGCCTAGTAACTAATGACGAAACGACGTTAAACATTAAACATTAAACGTTAAACGTTAAACGTTAAACGTTTCTGTGCTAATTATATTAAGATAATTGAATAATTAACAACAAAAGATTATTTTATCTTTTTTTTTTTTTTTTTTTTTTTGAGTTTTTGTCTTACATGCACGATACATTTTATTGCTTTTTAAAGAAAGAGGAAAATGTTTTACATAAGTAAATAATTTTTATAGGATCACTTTAACCGTAATATTGGCGTTATAATTGCCTTGATTTTTGGATTTCGAATTTTCGCACTATTCTTCGTGATTCTGCGTGCACGTTTAGCAAAATAAATCCACATGCGAGAAAGAAAAGGACTTTGAGATTTTTTTTGTTAACTTGAGGAAAACATCAAGAAAATATTTTTGTTTTTTTTATTTTTTATTACTTGTAAGTATTTGGTTCCATCCTCTCATTTAAATACGGGGGTAAAACATTTTTATCTGTTCTTGCTATTTTCTTAAGCAAAACTATTTTTCGAACAAGTGAAGTTTAAAAAAACCTTTGTTGTCTTAAATCAAAAAGGAAACTCAGCGTTTTTACTTTTTAATTCTATTATTTAACAGTGTGAATCATTCGGTTCATAGATATTTATATAAGATATATAAAATGGAACTGTAATTATATGCTTGTAATTAAAACTCAAAACATTTTGTTAATTATGAAAATATTCTCTCATTACTGACTGATATAAGTGCGTGCTGGCGTCTGCGCGCATATAGGTATGAATAATTTTATCTAACTTAGAATATTGAGATAAAATACAACATAAAGGATTGAGATAAATTAACAAAAGCTAACTGTATTAACAGAAAACAATTATTAACAGGAAAATTTATCAAGGGGACGATAACATGGAAACCTCCAGTCCAAACTTACACTCTTAGCAAATAGGATTCCCCTCAGGATTCTTGGCATTGATAAATGAACTTTTCAATAGGGTTCCATATAAAACCTTTTGGGGTTGTTTATAGAACTCTTGTTACAGAATCCCTCAGGGGTTGTTGACAATAGGGAAAGGTTTTTTATCACCAGAAAACCTTTTGGTGTTTAAAAAATGTTTTCTTATAAAAACCTTTAGCAAGGGTTTGGTTGCCCGCGAAATCTTACCTAGGACGTAAATCTAAGCCTTATTATTTCAATATTAAGCTACTTTGTTATGTTCTTTTTGCGAGAAAAGAGAATCAGAATTAAATAAGTTATGTAGAGTTTTGCTTTATTGGCTTCTGGTTGCCATAACATATCATTACGGCCTTAAAGCTTCTCTTAGATGAATCAATAAATAGATGTCAATCACAGGATGAATGCACTTATGATAGATTTTTGAAAAGGTCATAAATATCATTACAGTAGCGCAATAGTCCATCAACAATTGCAAGCATATTTTTTCCTTTCGGTCGTGATCCCAAAAGTCTTTATAAAGGGATTTGATTTGAACTATAAACAAACAATGCTATAGGGTTCCATATGCAACAGTTTAAAATTGATATGAGTTCTTCAAATTGTTGCATAAGAATCCTTTTACTTTAATTAGGAGGGGTTCTTAAAAAACTTTATATATAAATAATATAATAATAATATCCTTAGTATTTATTGTAAATACTGTTAGTTATGTTAGCCTTGTAGAAATCGTTTTTTACATCGCATTCACGTCTTTATACTAGCAGTGGGTTCAAGTGCCTGTCTGTTAGTTTTTGGTACCAGATACACAGAGTTTATTTTAGAGGAGATGTGAATTTGAGTTTGAAACTTGATAAATTTGAAAAACTGGAGTAAACTTGAACTATTTGACTATCAAATATTTGAACTTGCAAAACTTGAAAAAAAAAATTAATTGGTTTCTAAAAACTCGATTAATTTGACTCTCAAGTTTATGACATTTTTGATAATTGCTTTAATCAAGTTTATCGAGTTTTTTGAGTTTTTGAATTTTATAAATTTTATGTTCTCTTGTTAAAAAAATTAGTTTTCCTGTTTTAATTCTTAATTGTTCTCACAAGAAAAATTACATTCATAGCTTTAATTTTTTTTCTAAACAATTAGCTGCTAGAATTTGCTTGTGTGATGAAGGCTTTAAATTGAGAAACTATTGACAAAAAATACAAACACAGTTTTAGAACTGTTCAAGTTCAAATTTAATATTTGATAAACTTCACCATAAAACTTTATCAAATTTGTCCAATATTTTTAGAAAATAAGTGACTTAAATAGGTACAAACAAAAAGAAAAAAATTACGAGCTATATTGATTAATTTAAAAACTTTCTTTGTGTTGGATGTTGGAAAGTTGAGTTTTTAAAAGACTGATCCAATGAAGTTTATAAAATGGTAGGACTTAATATTAGATTAAAGAAATTTTTTTAAAAAGTCTGAGACTCCATTCGATATCGTAAATCTTTAAAAACTTTTCAGTGTGTCTGTTTGGCATATTGCAAGGGTAGGTCTGGGGTGGAAAATGACTTCTTTTTTTTTTAGTTTAAGATTTTCATGTAGAAACAGATAAAAACGATGAAAGGCAAAAGGAAAGCAAAAGCACTGAAAATGAGGCAGCAGGGGAGGTAGATAGCATCAATCCTTCAAGTGGATTTCGTGAAGTTGAAAGTGTAACAAATCTACTATGCGTAAAAATGAACTGGCTCAACTAATTTTGTTTCTTACTATTCCCATAACAAAACTGCGAGACTAAGTAATTATTCTTTAATCAATTTTAAAATTGCTTCAATAAAATAATTTAAGTATTGTAAATATAAAATAATTTTTTATTTATGATATTTATTTATGGTATAAGTTTTGTTAAAATGTCAGTAAAACAAAGTGGTAGACTTGACAGATACTAATTAACAAACACCAATTTATTTATTTATTTACAAAAATAGAACAAAGCTTAGATTCTAAAAAATAGAAGTTTTTGAGACCACTCGCCTCAAGCACCATTCTCTTGCTTTAAAATAGCCCCAACCCTCTAAAAGCCTTAATCTGGCTCCTCAAAGACGACAAAATATTCCGTTATTTAAAATTTCATAAATATATTTTTAAAAGCTTATTATAAAAGTATCCAAGATTTTTTTCTCAGCATTTTAGTACCACGTGAACTTTAAACTTCAATATTTACAAATAGTTTGGTATCATTGGCCCATGTTTATTACCATAATTAATGCACAGTGTGCCCAGAATGTGGTTTTTTCGAAAAAATTCATAAATCCGTTATTTGTTAACGAAATCTTGTGAAAACTTTAGCATACTACTTTTTTGGGCTGAAGAATCTGATTCTGAGGTTAAATGTTTCGTGTGTGCAGTCTGACCCAGAGAATGGGGCAACGGTGGGGGAGGGGGAGGGGCGCCGATAGTCATGCTTTTACTTTTTTTAAAATTTTCAAATAAACTGTAAAATATAAATTAAAAAATAAAACCTTTTTAAAAAAATTTGTCTTCCACCGCCCCCCGCCCCATAAAACAGATAGCCCCTCGATCCCCGTGACCAGCAAGCTAATAGCTGGCTAGGTTGCTTAGAAAAGGATATCATATCCAATTCATAATGAGATATGTTTGACTATTATTAATTTCAAGAAATTCATAATAAAATGTATTTGAGTTCATAATAATTTAATATCAAACACAAATATACACAGATATTAGTCTTATTGATTTTATATGGTCACAGAAAACATTCTTGAATTATCATTTTTTCTTCAGTAAATATGTTGTTCACGTCTACTTTACACCCTCTTGTGGTATGTCCATATTTTCCACATGTTCCACATTGCAAAAGTCTTTTTTTACTGGCAATAATTGGATGTGTCGTCATCATCAGTCTGCAGTAAATGCCATGTGTATTAATTTGCAAAGACATCTGTCTGGCTTTACAACCTTTTCCTGATTTATAAGCCTTAATGTATTTATTCCAACTTTCGCTTGACTGCTCGGAGTACTTGGCAATGGGTAATCCACCTGTAATCATAAACAGTTCCCAGGCATGTGCACACATTTGATGCACGCTGGGGCTACGCATAGCCCATGGAAATGTCTGTTTATGGAATATCATCAATCCATAACCAACTTCTTTAACTCTATCAAGATCAACTTTTTTGCTAACATCAACATGCTGATTAATGCTAAGGAGTATATTGAACTTAGATAACAAAGTCGAGAAGCTATCTTGGTCTTCTGTTTTAAGAATTATGGAACAGATTGACTTTCTTTCTTTTGGACTAAAAAAACGATCTGCTATTGGTTCATTGTTAGTGTTACTACCACTAGAAGTAGAAGAATCAAGAAGCATTCCTGTTTTTTCACGTACGTTTTGAATAACTTTTTTTTTGCTGTTTTTAGAGCAGTTTTAAACATTATGTCCTGCTCAGACCTTGTATGGGTTTTTTCGCCCACAATGTGATATAAGATTTTCAGACAGTGGTCAAGTGCACGTAGCTTTTGATGTAGAATGGCAAAAAATTTTGCATCTGATTCAACTATAGGTTCATGGGGTTGTCCATGTCTTTCAGTACCTTTGTACTAGATTTCGCCACTTTCTAGTCTTCTCCAAGTACTAAGCACATCATTGTAGTTTTTATCTATGGTGAACCCATGTAGTATACATACCAGATCATTGGCATTACTTCTGGAACATTTGCAGTAGTGACAAATAGCTCCAGAATCACCCACCAATAAACCTACCATTTTGCCATCAACCATACTAACCTCTGTTTTTACAAATATTTGTAAACCATTTTTTGAAAGAATAGGCTGAGTTTCATTTTTAGCCAGTTGACTCAGAGTTGGTTTAAAATACTCCTTTACACTCTCCCTAGTTTCTTTTGCTTTCACTAGAATAACAGGCCTGGCAAAAATAATAGAGTTAGGGGTTGAATTAGTCCAGATTACTTGGTTTTTTGAATCTTTAATTTTAAGAGGACACCAAAATGAACAAATATAATTTGCTCCCTTTAAGTCTGCATCTTGAGGATTGGAAAACTGATGACGATAGCTGTGGTTTCCAGATCCATCAAGTCCAAATTTACCCTCTACATGTATAGAATGATTTTCAGCACAAAACTCGGATATATCTAGTAGAGACTCAACTGTGTCTATGATAACATTGTTCTCAGGGGATGAAGTCTGCTTGTCGTCACTGCTTAATTCTTTTGGTAGCAAAGTACGTTTAAAGGTATCTACATCATTCTTTGTTGGCAACATTAGTTTTGGGAGAAGCTCAAGTCTCAGTTCCTAGGGAAATATATAAAATTTAAACGTACAATTATAAAAACAATTAACTACAACAGTATTTGATTGCATACTTTACCTGATATTTATTTATAGATAGATCAAAGTTGTAAATTAAAGCAGTTGCTTTCTGTACCGATATTGTTGGAAGTTTTACTCCTTCCACCTTCCCCCATCTTTTTTCACATTTTTGGACAACTTCTTTTAAGTATTCTGATTTATCTTCTCCTTGTTCACACGCATGTTTTTCCACAATATCCACAAAATCATCCAGAATTTTGTTATAGGTACGTTTTTCAGGTTGATCACTGAATTAAATGATAATGTTTTATGAAAAGTAAAAATATAGCTACTGGGTGTCCCAAATAGCACGATGCTTAAGAAATTCAAATAAATGTCAACAGCTAAGCCTTTACCTTAGTCTTTTTGATTTCCGTCCTCTTTTAGCTTGTGGAGCTCCATCATCTTCTACATCACCCCTGGATGATAACGACGCTGAAACAGGTAGATTATTAGGTATTATCCCAACTTCGTCTCTCCAAATTTCCAAATCGGCCACAAGTTTATTTTGTTTCAATTTTGAATATTTTTTTACATGTCTTTCAAATTGCTTTAGAATTTTCTTGATGTTATCTTTTTCATCTTCTAAAGTTAGATTATGTCTCATTTTGATTGTTTTTAAAATTAGCTTTGATTTTTCTAATGAACTTAATTTGATGTTCAAGGTTAGTAAAATTTCTTCTAGTTCTCCTTTTTTAATCAATAACATTTTATCGCACGTAATCAACAGGTATTCCTGAAAGTTGATTTTCAGTATTACGCAACCTCGAATATAAAACTCGTAAGAACAAATAAAATTCAAATTTAAATTACTCAATTTCCGGGGATAACCGGACTGTGTAATTTTTACACATAAAAATAGAAAGTCTACATTGTATGAAACATTTGAGTTTATTTGCGGCCTCCTGCGGCCTTTTTTTTCCTGTTACTTTGTTTTTAATAAAATTAATATATTTTTATATATTTTAGAATTTTTTTAGGTATAAACAAAACTGCACAAAACAAATGTTAAAACTTCAATTTTTATTTTTATTGAAGTAATTCGCAAATTAAATATTATTTACAGACCAGTATAGAAAATTCTTTTTAAATTCATGCAGTCGATGTATAGCGTTTCAAAGTTATTGATAAAAAACAGCATTGGTACAATTTTAAAACAAATATTTTGTGTCAACTTTTTCTTCAACTTCAAACAACTATAAAAACAAAATGGTTTGATGTATTTATAAACTTTTTTTTGCATTGACCTACATTTGTCCTAAACAACATAAATTTACTATTTAAAGTGAAAAAATAAAAGGTCAGAAAAATGAATTTTTTCATGTCCTGGGCACACTGTGTAATGGCAACATGAAACGTCAATATTAATAGTTTTCGTCCGAAAATGAAAACTTAGCTTTAGTACCTGATTAAGATGGCTTAAATGTGTTAAAGTAACCTCTTTGGTTAAAGTAACCTCTGAACGTCTTGAAGGTCATTAAGACGTCCGTTAGACCACTATGAAAGTAATAAACAATCAAATAAACTAAAGTACACTGCAAAATGAACCTGTTTTTCAGTGGTTTTTTGGTTTTTTGAAAATCCAATTAGTTTTATGCTTAATTTTTAATGTGTTTTTTAAAACTGAAAAACTTTAAAAAGTTTTTCAGTTTTAAAAAACTTTACGAAAATGGCTGGACTTGTCGTCAACATTTTGCCATTTCCTTTTTAAAATGTTAATTTCAATCTTAATTTTTTGAATTTATATTTATAGTAAATTACTATGTAACTGGTTTTCGGTTTCCTTATGTTAACTTCTTATGTTTCTAAAATTAAGAGAAAAGCTTGCAGTTGCAAGCCAAGTTCATGCTGATTGGTCAAGTGACATAAGTCTTTACTATATTCTTTTTATCATAAAATAGTTTAATAAAGCAATTTATTCAACAAAATGATGCTACCAGTTTAGCTCACGTATTAAATAATCTCTATGATGCACTCTCTTCTTTTATTCATGAGTATCAATTGATTAATTTTTGTAAGTCTAATTTAAAAATGGTTGAGCCACAAGAAAAAATTGTTATAAGTTCAAATGGAATCACCATTATGTTTGTATTAGAGATAATCTGGAAAGAGTTTTGGTTACACAAGATATATTTAATGAACTGTCACAAACATCAGGCTACGTTAACCATTAAGGCTCTAAAAAAGGGAAACAAAAACTTTGTGGTGTATATTACACAATTGGAAATTTACATCCTCGTTATTGCTCAACAGCATCTCAAATACAACTTGCAATATCGCTCAAAACTAAAATACTAAAGTTTTTTTCTTATCATTATCTATTCATTCCACTGGTTGATGAACTAACATCCCTAATGAATTCTTATGTTACTGATATTCAGGGAGAAACTGAACACCATCTTCATGTTTGAATTGCTACAGTGTCTGCAGATAATTTAGGCGCACACTCTCTTGCTGGTTTAAGTTACTATTTTAATTTAGATAGAATTTGTCCATTTTGTTTATTCGATTATAAAACAATATCTCTAAGATACATAAGGCTCCTGTTTATTAAGAACTGTTGCTAATTACAACATTTCAAGCAATTAAAGGCTGTTATGCAAAAAAAGGCATAAATAAATCATGTAGCTTAGACAGACAACCTTACTTTAATGTTATTAAATTCTTTCCACCAGATTTACATCAATACATTCTGGAAAAAATGGCTCCAATTCTTTTAAAACTGACAATCCAAAAATTGATTTCTATTTGGATTTCATGATTCAAGAAATGTGCCATGTGAAATATTCAGCCATTCGATTTCTACAAATTGTCATCTTTTTGGAAAGGCTTTAGAAAATGGTGCCTTTTTAGAAATCTCCCAATAATTATTGTTGATTATCTTTCTATCCGTGGTGATAGTTCCGTCAAATATCAGAAATCTTGTTTTCTTTTATAATTAAACATGATCAAATTACATATTTATCATATCTCATTGGGAGTTTTCTTTATCTATTTCATATTGAATAAAATGACTCTAAAGATGCATGATCTTTTGCATTACCCAAGAATGCTATGTTTATTTAATGATCTTTTCATTGTAATGATCTTTTTCCAGAATATTTTCAGCATTTAGATTTTATTTTTCTTAACATTCAACATTCTGTACAAATGGGATACATGATAACATAATTACAAATGGGATAACCGGTAACCGGTAGATGTTAATGGTAACCGGAAAATGGTAACCGGTAGTTGGGTTTATCAAAAAGCAAACAATAGTTTGTTGAAATACCGACTAAACAAAATATTTGGGATTTTTGAAAAACCGATTTATTATGGTTTTTCAAAAAACTGAAATAGGTTTCAATCTGACTTCAGTCTGAAAAACCGATTTTGGTTTTTTGATGCATCTTTTTATTTTACAGTGTAATAAGATATTAAAAAAGAACTTGTAATGGCATAAAAATTCTACCAAATGTCATGTAGTTTTAATTCTTACTATAAAATTTAAGTTTTCTATATTCTAACACTACTAGGAAATGCCGATTCTGGGACATTGATACTTTTCCTATAGGGGAGAGCGGGGTTGGTTGTCACACTTTTTACATTTTAGACTGCTCAGCTTTTATTTTTCATCAAATCAATGCCAAACTTTGCACAAAAGTAGTTTAACTATTTCCAGTAACTATTAGAATATTTTTATGACATTGAGTGAAATATTTTTTGCTGTATAATCATTTATCAAAGACCTCTTCCGTGTGACAACCAACCCCACCCACGGGGTTGGTTGTCACATACTATGGGGCTGGTTGTCACATTTCTTGGTATGTTTTCATTATATTTAAAATTGGTACCAATAATTTTTGTTTATATAATACCAAGAATAAATCTGAATAATCTGGGAAAAAAAAGGCTATATACTGAAAAAAAGAAAATACTATAAACCGAAAAATGTTTTTTTTTTTTAAACATAACTATAAACATATATATATATATATATATATATATATATATATATATATATATATATATATATATATATATATATATATATATATATATATATATATATATATAACACAACTCTATAAATAGATGCATAGATAGTCTTCATTTTTAGATGAAATTAATACTGTAGAAGTTTTTTTTTTTGGCAAAATTTGACTTTATCAATTCTTTTTTAGTTCCATTCATAAATGATTTACAATTCTTATTAATATGTTTTTAACAAGTTTTCTTCTTTTTATAATTAGCAAGCCTTTCTTTGACAGGTGAGTTAGTAAGAATCATAGATGAACGCTTTTTCCTACCTTTTTTTGATGCTAACCTTGGACCTGCTTTAGGCAGAGGCCTAATACTCTCAGGTAGTATGATTGAATTTTTTAAAACTAATGGAGTGATTGGGTCTTGATTAGAGGTTTTATTTAATACAATTGGATCTTCTTTTGCTATGTCTACCTGATTATCTGGTATCTGAATAGATTCTTTAAACCTTTTATTTGCTGGTTCTGGTTGCATTGAATAAGATTTACAGTTTTTTTTATTTAAATCAAGCTGTGAACAAGGTGGGTCAGGGCGATCAGTTACATAATTAGGACAATAATCAATTTCAGTAAAAATATCAGGATTTAATGGGTAAATACCTGTTGCAGCAAAACCACTTAAAATATTGTGGGGAGATACAGCCTTTGGAAATGCAATGTTTACTATTTTTGGAATATCATATATTGTAACGGTTTTTCCAGGATTCATTACCAACCATGAAGTCATAGCAGTATTTATATAGTTTTTGAGAGGACCATAAACTGCCCTGTCCAAGGGCTGCAACTTATGCGTGCAGTGCAGTGGAAAGGTAAGCATTACTATTCCATTTCTTTTTGCCACATCTAAACCTTCAATACTAAGATGGGTTTCATGATTATCAAGCAACAATAAACAAGGTTTTTCTTTAGTGCATTTTGTATTGCCTACAAAATGTTGTAGATATTTTACAAAGTTTTCTTCTTTCATCCAACCACTTGCATTGGCACCTCCTGCACTTCCTGTTGGTGCTCCTATTAGGAAATGATTTTTAAAGTTTTTACGAGGAAAAATAAAAAAAGGTGGAATGCTATTTCCAATAGCATTTATTGTGCATGCTAATGCTACAAGAGTTCCTCTTTCAGCTGATGTGATGGCTCCTACTTGTTTTAATCCTTTTTTGGCAACAACTTTTTTAGGTCTTTGTACAGTAGTTACAGCAGTTTCGTCCATGTTCCAAATGTCATTTGGTGAGAACAAGTAGTTTTGCATACAGTGCTGCAAATTGCTAAAAAATAATGCAACATTCTGCTTATTGAAATTTGTTGCTCGACTTAAACTAGTAGCTTCAGGTTGCCTAATGGAAATATTTGGGTGGCGCTTTATAAATCCTGTAAACCAATCCTTACCAGCTTGTTCTTTTACAACCCAAGAATTGGGAACTTTTATATTATTTTTAACTGCAAGCTGGAAAGCAAGCTTTTTTACTTCAGTAGGAGTTAAACCAAAATAAATTTCTGCTGCTCGCAACAGGTATGTGACAAGTTCTTTTTCTACTTTGTCTGGTAATATCTGTTGACTTTTGTATCCTATAATGTTCATGCAGGTGGAGTTTTGATTTTTGTCAATTAGATCTGTTATAGAACCATGTGATGGGTTAGTAATAATAATTTTTTTACAATAACGTGTTAATGTTCTGTAATTAATGCCATGGTTTTTTGCTGCTGATCTAATAGAAATGTTGTTTAGCTTTACATCTTTAATAGCACACATAATGATATCTCCAGAAATATAACCTCTATTAGTTTTTCTTTTAAAATTTCGTACCATGTTTTTACTGAGCAAAGAAAAATATTTGCAAATAATGTATGTACAAGACATTATACATATATATACACACACACACACACACACACACACACACACACACACACACACACACACACACACACACACACTAAATCTAAACAATGCACAAACAAAACAACAGACAATTGCACAAACAAAACAACAAACAGATGTACAAACAAAACAACAAACAGTTGAACTTCTGTATTCCTTTTTCTATAATTATATTAAACATTAGATCACAATTTAAAGTTATACACATTGAAATAAAAATTATTTAGATTATAGATATTTAGTTAAACAAATATAACCCATTGATTTAAGATTTTAAAATAATATCTTTAACATTAAAATATTCCTCAATAATACGGACAAATAAACAAGGAATATCTAAAAGCGGCGTTTAGTTTGCAGCACACGGAGTCGAGGTAATTGTGACAACCATCCCCATATATTTTGTGACAAGCAACCCCTTCTATGTTAGTTGCAAGACACCTGTAAATTTACCTAAAAGCGTGTGAATTTCATGAGAATTTTTTGTGGATTAAGTTACTCAAATGAATAAAAAACTTTAAAAATGTACATTCAAAGCACAATAAAGTAATTTTCGTTTGGTAAAAGAATATTTCTAAGTGAGCAAAATTTAACTTTTTCATATCAAAAACCTATAAAAACAAATAACTTGTTTTCTACACGCTAAAAGAAGCTGAAAATTACAGTGAAAATCTTTTTTTTAAGTAATATTTTGATTGAATGATTTTAAAGTTCTTAATCTTATCTACATTTCCTGTAATAAACTTTGTGACAACCAACCCCGCGTGACAACCAACCCCGCTCTCCCCTACTTAAGGTTGATACCTTTGACTTAACTTGCCAAAATCCGCAATCAAGTAATAAAATGTTCTTGTCAGGTTCAAATCTTTAAAATTTTCCAAGATGGTGTCTTATTCCGGACCAAAGAGTTTACCCATCAAGTTAAAGCAGGAGGCTTAGGACAAGGTTTGTTTTTTTATTTGCCTGCCTGCCTACCTGCCTACGGTCATTTTATCCATTTTTTTTCGGCTCTGAGTGCCGATTCTGGGACATTGAGTTCTTTTTGTTTATTTTGTTAGTTTGTTGGTTTTTTAGTTTGTTGGTTTGTTATTTTTAAAAAATAAAGTTTTTAAAAATTTTACCACAAGGTGTTAATAATGCTTTGAAAGTCAAGATCTTCATTCAATTTTTTCAAGACGTAAAGACACAAGTGACCGCAGAAAACTGTGTTTCCTTTTTGAACCCTCTCGCTGTTATAATAAGCAGGACTTTTCAAATAATTAACCAATTCAACAAGAGGAGGCTGTGCATAAGAATTGAAACTATATTTCTTATCACCATTTTTAAACCAACACACCCAATGAAATCCACCTGTGCTTGAATCTCCTGTGTTAATAATCCGGCATTCTTTTCTTCTTGACTTTTTCGGCAGATCGTCTCTCATAAAAACACCTCGAAAGCTTTTTAATTTTAACCGTTTAGCAGCCTTTATCAACTGAAAGTTGGTCAAAGCTTCATTAGGTAAAATAATTCCTTCTACATCAATCCATTGAAAGTCGATCATTTTTTAAATTTGTTTAAAAGTTTATCCAAGTTTTTGAAAAAGGTGAGAGCAAAGAAGTTTAGAGAATAGCGCCTAAGAAGGGAATGCTTGAGAAAAGTGAATTAGGTCCAAGCAGCAAACAATAACCTGCATATTTATAACCTTTTCCATTTTTAATGAAGAGTCCATCACCATGAGTATTTTTAGTCCATGGAGTTATAAACAATCTGTTTCCACTTACAGTCTTAATCTTCATTCCATTACCATTTTTGCTCAAGTAAACAATTCCTCGTCCAGCAATTTTATCAACCATAGCTGATCCGGCAGAAGCTCCAACACCTGAAAGCAGACCAGTGGCAAGAGCAGGAACAACCTTTGTGGCTAGAGTGCTTCCAATCATTCCTAATAAAGGTAAAAGAGCTCCAATGAAACCTCCTTCCACTTTAGAGTTTTGTGCGATTTGTCTTTTGCTGAGTTTAAGAGTAACACCTTTTCCATTGTCGTATGCTATTTTAATTTTGTACAATTGCGCGTTAGTGACAGCGAGAATATGTTCACCGTCCAAGTCTTGATGAGAGAGTTTAATGCTAGCATCAGTTTTATCATGCATTGCTTTTTTAATTTTATCAACCTGTCCTTGTGAGATGTTAAGTTTGATGTTTTGATAATTGCTCATTTTTAGTAGATAAAAAAAAATTATTTATTTCACTTCTCGAATGTGATATCGTATTGTAACATCTTCTCCACGAAAATCAACCAAATCTCCATTTAGATCAATGATACGAGTAACCATTGTTGAAATTTCGAACAGTTTAACAGGAAGATAAATCAAATGCATTGGTCTCTCGATGATTTTAAAACCTGGACTAACATTTGGAAAGAAGGAGTAAATGCAATTTAATTGGGTTCCATTAATATAGGACAATCCGATAACGTTGTTAACAATTTTGATGGTGTTAATGCTTGAAATTCTAACAGTATGATCAGACTCGTATTCAGAATTGGAATTTAATTTTCTTTTAGTAAACCCTAAAACTGAAGCGATGCTGTTCTCCACGTTAAAGTCAATCAAATAATTCAAGCCAAGTTTAATGGTTGATTTTAAAGTATAAAGATTGATTCCAATTTGAAGGTTGTTTGGAGAGTAATTTACTTTATTCGCAATAATAACTCCCGCGTTGAGTTGTTTTTATAGTGAATGAAATAGACTTTTGCAAATACTCGTTGATGTCTTTAATGTCATAGCTTCCATCAGGAATGATAACGTTTTCCCAATTAGCTCTGTTATTCATGCTGGATTTGAAAGAATTGTTTTTACTGATTACATTTGGAATGCTGTTATAAGTCTCAAGCCCGAGAAAAGCCATTTCGTAACTTTTCCCTTCGTCAAAAACGATTTTGTCTAAAAATTCAGTGATAACACTTGATTTTCCATCTACATCGATTATAATACCTGGCATTTTTTAAATAAGAATTATTTTTTAAATTGTTTTTTAGAAAAATAAAAAATCGTCAAACCCGCTTCTGTATTTTCCCTGGTTCTTTTTAGAAGACAAATCAATGACGGCAAATCCGTGAGGTTGAGACCAGCAGTACTTGCAGAACATTTTAAATTCTTCTTTAGACATGTCAACAGCAGCATGATCTCAGTAGAGGTGATCGACGTTTTTTTGGTCTTGAGGAAAGAGGCAAATAAAGTTAGCATTTTCTCGGATGGTTTGCCTAGGGAGCATGAAATAGTTTTGAGCGAGATAAAAGCAGTCCACGTTAGAATGTCGTCCTCGTATATAATATTTTTCACATTTGTTTTGCTTGGTGAGTTGCAAGTCGTCAAAGATCATCAAATTGTTTTTGGTTGAGTCGAGATCTTCAGGCTCGGGAACATCATCAGCCGTTTCAAAGAATTGACACTCCATATTCTCGTTGTAGGAATATTTTTTTGAAAGGTCGATAATAACATCTTCAGGGTCTAAATTCAATTTTTCCATTTCTCCTTGTACTTTGAACAAATCAAGAATATCCTTTTAGGAAGTTTATTTTTGAAGGACATTTTGAGTATTTTGTCTTCAGGTTGAAAAAGGGATTTTCCAAACACTTGCAAATGGTTGTAATCGAGCCATCCAGGCTTGAGCAGCAAATTGAGTAGCAACATTGTTTTTCCGCAGCCAGATTTTCCAACGATGATCCCTCTAATGCTTCTTGGGAAAAGCTTGTTGTTGTTTCTTTTAGTTTTACTAATGTTCCATGACAAATCAGTAACTTCCATTTTTTATATTAAAACTTTTTTTTATATATGTTAAAATGTACTGCGTTAAATGCAAAAGAGAGACTGAAACTATTCATATGAGAAATGAAAAGACAAAAAATAATCAAAATATGTTGAAAGGGACTTGCGACTCTTGCGGAGCGACTAAATGCAGTTTTGTTTCTTCAGCGACAAAAGGAGGTGATTTGGTGGAATTGATTAATAAGCTGAAATTTCCAGGAGAAATGCACATTCCAGGGATGAACTTTGCAGGTCCTGGTACGAATTTGGATAAGAGATTGACTTCCACGGACATGTATCAAGAATGGAGCAAACCGGTGGACCGAGTGGACAATGCAGCATATCATCATGATCTGGCTTATAAATATTTTAACGAAAAGAGAACAGGAATTTAGCAGATCAGTTAATGCTTGAGGAGATGGATTCTATACCTAACCCCATTCAAAAAGAAATCAACGAGAGAAAGCTCATTGCTCCAGTGATTAAAGCCAAAGCTAAATTTGGATTAGGTGTGAGTGATTTGAAATGGACGGATCAGCTTGCGGAAGAGCTTCATAAACCGGTCATTCACCATTTTAAAAGAAGAAGGGTGATTGTGAATGGCGATGATGAAATATGGGCTGCAGATTTGGTTGACATGCAATCGTTTTCAAAATTTAACAACGGCGTAAAATATTTGCTTATGGTGATTGATGTGTTTTTAAAGTATGGATGGATCGTTCCATTAAAAAGCAAAACGGGTTTTGAAGTGGCTGAAGCGTTGAAAAAGATTTTTGAAGAAAGAAAGTGCATCAAATTGTGGGTGGACAAAGGAAAAGAATTTTACAACAGGGATGTGAGAGCGTTGAGTGTTCAATTGTATTCTACTGAAAACGAGGAAAAAAGTTGTGTCGTTGAGCGATGGAACAGAACGATGAAAGAGAGAATGTTTAAATACTTTTCAGCCAATAGCACCAATAAATATATTGACGTATTAGATGAAATGGTGAAAAATTACAACAACACAAGGCACTCTTCCATCAAAATGACTCCAGTTGAAGCCAGCGAAGAAAATAATAAGAATAAAGTCCGGTGGAAACTGAATGGAAAGACGCAAACAGAAAGAGCAAAACCGAAATTTTCCTTGGGTGATCACCCAGGACAAAAAGTTCTATAGATTTTCTATAAAACTATTTCATTTCTATAGGAGTTCTATAAAAATAATTGAGTTCTATAAAATTTCTATAGACAATTTCTTAAAGTCTATAGAAATTTCTATAGACTTCAAAATATATTTTGAATTTCTATAAACTTTAGGAAATTGTCTATAGAATTTTTATAGAACTCAATTATTTTTATAGAACTCCTATAGAAATGAAATGGTTTTATAGAAAATCTATAGAACTTTTTGTCCTGGGTTCTAGAAACTTTGTCTATAGAATTGATCTAGTATTAGATCATAGAAATATTCTACAAAAGAACATGTGTCTTGAGAAAATAACGTCTATTGAATTTTATATTGTGGATTTTTATATAAAAAATTGTTGTAACATATGTTACAATAATGTTTTATATAAATCATATATATATATATATATATATATATATATATATATATATATATATATATATATATATATATATATATATATATATATATATATATATATACATAAATAGGCTAATTTTATATTTTTAAATATATAATAGTGGAGCTGTAGCATCCCAATATCTAGGAACTTTTTCTTTTCAATTTTAGTAGTTTATCACTTTACAAAAGTAAGAAAACGTATAGAAAACAATACTTTTTGACCAACTTAATATACTCTAAACTCAATCTGAAAAAGTTAAAAACTCATACGAAAACGTTAGTATTCGCCATTTTTTCAATGCGATGACGAGTTTAAAAAGTTAAATAAGTAATTAAAAAGTTAAACATGGTTTTCACTGCTGTTTAATTTTCAGCGGTTAACACGTTCGCTGCCGAGCTATTTTAAACTATGCGTTATATCTTTGCCGAGCCATAATGTCTGCAATGATTAATTTTTGCCGAGGCTGTTTTGCGTGGTTTCCTTCTCATTGCCAAAGCTTGATATCAACATTCCAATAAAAAGAATATTTTTAGTCTGAAAAAATTTTATAATATTTTTTATTCTGAATATAACTGACAAAAAAAAAAGCACTACGAGTATACTCGTAGTTTGGCAATGGAGAAGGAATTTTTTTCTCCAGTGCCGAAATTCTCGTAACACCGTAATGAGTATAACTTATTGCGGTGACTACACCTTTTCAAGATGTAATTGAGAACTTGAAAGTTGTAATTAAGAAACGTAAGATGTAATTGAGAAATACAACATGTAATTTAGAAGTCGCATATGTAATTAAGAAACACAACATGTAAATAAGAAATCGCAATATGTAATTGAGAAACCCAACATGTAAATAAGAAATCGTAATATGTTATTTGAAATATATATTATAAACTTTTCTCAATTACAACTTTCATCTTCTAAATTACATCTTTCGTTTCTTAATTACATCTTCCATGTTCTAAATTACATATTGCGACTTCTAAATTACATGTTGTATTTCTCAATTACATCTTACTTTTTTTAATTACAATTTTCAAGTTCTCAATTACATCTTGAAAAGGTGTAGTAATATGGCTTATTTGATGCATTATTATTACAAATAGTGTTTCAATTTTTTTAATCATGCACATGCACATTGGCAGTTTTCATGAGTAAAAAAGGTAATTTATATTTCGTTTTCTTTATACTAAATTGTTGTGTTTTTTAGACTAGAAGCTAAAATATATTTGATAAATACATTATACTGTATGTTATTAAAAATGTGAAAAATAACTTGAAATACACAACAAGATGTTTTTTAATACATTAAAAGACATTTTAGTGTGCACTTCGAATTTTTTACACAGTATACTAATTAATGTGTTTTATAGATGAGTAATTTCTTTTTTTATAAATATATAATTTATAAATTTATCTATCTCCTATTAGCTCAACACAGATATTCCACAATTGGATCAGCACATATGATAATGGAAGATTGTGAGAACTGTGAAGATGATGATATTCAAGATTCGGATTCATTTTTTGCTTATACTACTACCTCTTCGAGCTTGACTGCATCAGAATTAGATTCTGAAGATAATTACACTTAAGAAAGTGATGACAATCAGTTAACAGACGTTCATCTAGCAGCCACTGCAGAAGATTTTATTAATGCCGCCGAAAAGAGCTAAAACAACGGGTGGTCCATCTAGAAATTGAAACCAATGGAAAGATGAGCCGAATATTGTAAAACAAATTCAATTTACTGCCGATCCTGGTTTGAAGATAAATCAATAAGTATACATTTGTGGTACTTTAAGAACTGACCGAAAGTCAAATCCAAAAGAGTGTACAAAAGCAAAACTGAAACAGGGAGACGTTATAAGCAGAAGCAGAGTGGGTGTAGTGGTTGCTAAATAGAACGACAAAAGAGACGTGCTAATGATTAGCAACTTGCATTCGTTGCAAATGATTGAAGTGACAAACAGGAGAGGAGAGAAGAAAATGAAACCCAATATTATTAAAGATTACAATCAATGTATGTCAGGAGTAGATAGGGCGGAACAAACGGTATCATACTATGATTGCCTGAGAAAGACAATTAGATGTTATAAAAAAGTAGCACTTCATCTCTTTGGTTTTGTTTAATGCTTACTGTCTAAACAGCAAATATGGAGTAGATAACACAATTTCCTCGCTTAAGTTTAGAGATTTATTGAGTGAACATTTGAATGAAATTGTGCCTAGAATCACCAGTAATAGTACTTGTCTTCAATACCACTACTTGTCTTCAATACCACCGAATGAAAAGAAAAAATTCCCAACCAAACCATGTCGAGTCTGCTCTAAAATAAAACGTAAAGAAACACGATATGAATGTGCTGTTTGTGAAAATAGACCTCCGTTATGTATTGGCGAATGTTTCAGAATGTATCATTCAACAGAATAGGTTTACACTTGAATTTTCATGAAATAAAATTAAATCAATATCAATGCTTTATTTTTATCTGTTTTAAGCTATTTCTGTCTTTATCCGCATTTTTTGTTAGGTTCCCTGGATTTTTAAAATAAAAACTTTAATGTAATATTTTCTGAAATCAAATGTGAAGCTAAGAAAAAAAAAAAAAAAAAGAACAGACAAAGCCAGTCATGCACAAATGCTATTTGAAATAAGTTAGTATAACTACGAGTTTACTCGTAGTTGGCAACAAAGCCTATCCACTCCGGAGTAATATCATATAACTCTATGTAATTTTGTCGCAAAGTATTCTGGGATGTCCTGCCGGACCATTGAAACTTTACAATATTAAATATCAAATTGTTTTTTTGCATATATCTTAAAGAATTTTGATATTACCTATAGCAATGCCATAATTTTGTGCTGCTCTAAACTGTGGAAATAAGAGTGGAAAATGCTCTAAAGATATTTCATTTTTTCGTTTTCCTAAAGACGAAAAAAGGCAAGCTAATATCAATATTTTACTTAAGTACTACTTACTTTATATTTACAATTGAGTTTTAAATTTTAATTCATTTAGACGTAATTGTAATTATTAATAGGTTTTTTCCTTTCTAACTTTTTATTTCATTAAAACTTTATGAAATAAAAATTGTAACTTTTGAATATTGTAACTTTTGAAAATAAATGCTCTTTTTAATTATTAGATGTAAAAAGTGGCTCATCAACTGTCGTAGGAAAGATCTAGACAACACACCTTTTGTATTTTTAAACAAAATTTTTTATTTGTGCAGCAATCATTTTGAAGACGCAATGTATTATCCTACAAATAATGGTGGAAAACGTCTCTTACAATCAGCTATTCCTACTATTTTCAATATACCAAATCCTCCTCCATTTGTTGGATGCAAGAGGAAACCACCAGTAGAACGACATCCAGTCCTAGTAAAAAAACGTGATGTTTATTTACCTGTTAATTCAGATAATATTTCAGAGAAAAAATTGCCTTTTAATGAAATCAATTCCAACAAGGTTCAAAGGCTGCTATCAAGATTGCGTGTCAAAAATACTAGATTACATAAACAGGTTGAACATTTAAAATCAAAACAAAAAATTCCACAAATCTGTGATGGATCTATAAAACATATCTTAAAATTATCCAGTAAATACTTATCACCAATACAAGTTAGTTTTTTTAAAAGTCAACTCCTGATGAGTAAACGAGTCAATAAAGGAAAACGTTGGTCAATTAGTGACAAGATTTTGGCAATTCGACTTCTATTTCATAGTCCTCAAACTTTTAATGTCTTACGAACAATATTCTGTTTACCAAGTAAAACTTGTTTACTACTGTTTTTATCTCGTGTATTTGCAGATCTTCAAACAGGGTTTTCTCCTCAATTATTTTCTCTTTTAAAGTTACGGGCTGAGGCAATGAAACCATATGATCGTAATGTCTGTCTTGTTATGGATGAGATGTCATTAAAGCAGCATTTAGAATATGATAGAAATTCTGACACAGTTTATGGAATGAGAAATGGAAAACTTTTAAATCAGGCTCTTGTTATTATGGTTAGGGGCTTGTCAAACAAATGGAAACAACCAATAGCTTTTTTTTTATAATAATTCAACAGTATCAACAGCTGACTTGGCTTTTTTACTACGTGAAACCATTACCAAAGTTCAAGAAACTGGTTTACACATTAGATGTATAGTTTGTGATCAAGGAGCTACTAATATAGCTGCCTTACGTTTGCTTGGGTTTTCCAAAAATTCACCATACTTTCTAAATCCTTCTATTGATAGAAAAATTCATGTTATTTTTGATCCTCCACATTTAATAAAAAGCATTAGAAATAATTTACAGAGATATAACATTGATATTAATGGTGAAATTATTTCTTGGCAACACATCCAGTCTCTATACAGTTTAGACAAAATAAACTCTGTGCGTCTAGTACCAAAACTAACAGACAGGCACTTAGATCCTGGGCCTCTTTTATCTATGAAGGTAAAACTTACAACTCAAGTTTTCAGTTATCAGGTTGCTACTGCATTATATTGCTGTTCTTATACAAATTTACTGCCTTTGAGTGTCATACCAACAGCAAGATTTGTTGAACGTATGGATACTTTATTTGACATATTGAATTCATATAAGTTGTATGCTGACAAATCAGCTCGTTGTGCTCTAACTTTAAAAGGAGATAGTATTTCTCAACTGGAAGAGTTAAAGTATTGGATTGAGAAATGGAATTTTTGTGGTGTTAAAAATCAAGCAAGTATATCATGTCACTGGGGTTTAAGTGTCACGATAAATAGTGTGCTAACTTTAACTAGAGAGCTGTTTTCTGAAGGTTTTGAGTTTGTTTGTACTTCTCGATTCAATCAGGATTGCATTGAGAATTTTTTTTCCATTATTCGAAGCAAAGGTGGATGGAATGACCGTCCTAATGTACGACAATTTCAAGCTGCCTACCGAAATGCTTTACTTCTTTTATCTGTGGAGAAAAGCAAATCCAATAGCAACTGTATAAAGGACACAGATTTTGCCACAGCTTTCAATCTAAATGAATTTATGAAGTGTTCCAATCAAAAAATCACAGATTGTGGGATTTATAAAGTAGAAAGACCTAAGGAAATCTCTTATTTTCTACCAGGATCAGTTTATAGGTTTACTGGAGAAATTTCAATGAAACCAATCAAACAAGCTCTTTTACACATGGCTGGGTGGCTTGTTCAAAAAGTTAAGTTGTGTGATAGGTGTGAAGATACACTCTTTCTCAGTTCAACTGACAATCCATCAGCTTTTATGTCACTAGTTTGTGAAATGGAAACAACTTTTATGAAATTCATAAACAAACATCTTGAAAGGAAGGGACTGGCCATGATTCTCATCAATAAAGTTAAAGAATCCTGTCACTTTCAGTTTTTGTATGATCTGCATGAAGAACATGCACATAATTTAGAAAAAAACATTGTTCGGCATTTTGTTATTACAAGAATTTTTTAATTCATAAAATTTTTAAACAGGGATCTGAACCCACGTAATGAGTCAAATTCAAAAAAACTTGCACGTATTGTTCATAATTGATATACATGTTAATATTTTTTCAATATATTTCTATGCAATTAAATGTATATTAAAAAGTTTTATGTTTTACGAGTGTATGTTATACAAAAAATAATTTAAAAAATTTTTAGCTTGTTCTCTTTTCCCCATTATTTCATTCTTACTGAAACATCTTAAACTATAATAAATTTAAATATCTAACAACAGTTATTCTATAGAAAATTTAAATACCTAACAACAGAGTTAATCCATAAAAAAAACAATTTTTGTAAGTCGCGGAAAAGGTCCGGCAGGACATCCCAGAATGCAATTTTCGTCAATTAACAGGAGTTTCGCTAAGTGGATAGGCTTTGGTTGGCAAGCTCATGACGCCAGCTTACTACGAGTATTCTCGTAGTTGGCAAATAAATGACGCCAACTTACTACGAGTATACTCGTAGTTGGCAAATAAATAACGCCAACTTTCTACGAGTATACTCGTAGTTGGCAGCGAAAGTGTTAATTCCAAATGCTAATCTTTGCGAAAATTATGATAAAACTACCAAGCAATAAAAACCAGGTCTATAATTAAAATATTTTAGTAATTTTTTTAAATTCGTCATTACGTTGAAAAAATGGCGAGTTTTTGCGTTTCCGTATGAGATTTTAACACTTTCAGATTGAATTTAGAGAATGTTAAGTTGGTCTAAAAGCATTGTTTCCTATACTTTTTATTACTTTTGGACGACGATCTTTTGTAATCTGCGGCGCTACTGCAGTTTCTCCCCCCCCCCCCCCTTCTTTTTTTATAATTGATTCTGATAGAGAATTTTATGCTGATTCATAAAAATATAAAAACATAGACCTGAAAATTAACGGAAAGTGCTCTAATTCGAAGTCAAAGTTGTGAAAAGTCCTACTAAAAACCCTAATATTCGCCATTTTGAAAATAATAAGTTAATGATCTTTTTGCTGACAAAAGCAATACATAAATAGCATGGTTTTTACGTTAAAAAGGTCGTAAAAGTATGTTTATCTTGCGCAATTTTTTGTGACAATGAAAATAGCCATTTTTTGATTTATTAGAGAATAAACTATAATGCAAGTAATATACTTTTGTAATATATTTTTAAAAAGAATTTAACAGTTTTGTTTCCTAAAAGAAGAACTATTGAAGCTTAGTTCATTGTTGTTTAATCACATGTAAAATTTAAAAATAGTAACCTTCAAACCATTTTTTTTAATAAAAAAAACCAGCGTACAATACAATGATAATTATTCATCAGTTTGTCTGCATGCTCAAATTCTACGTTCAACTTTTATTTGAAATCTTCCATTAATTTCATTTCGTTATAACACTTTCGTTATAATACTTAAAAACAATAATACAAAGGCTGATGGAAACCAGGTCTAATTATTGCGCAATGTAACGGTAATTAGTTTTCGTTAAAAATGAAAGCGTTTTGAAAAAAAAAAGGCGAATATTAGGGTTTTTAGTGAGACTTTTTACAACTTTGACTTCGAATTAGAGCACTTTCCGTTAATTTTCAGGCCCATGTTTTTATATTTTTCTGAATCAGCATAAAATTCTCTATCAGAATCAATCATAAAAAAAAAAAAAAGGGGGGGGGGGGGGAGAAACTGCAGTAGCGCCGTAATCTGCAATAAAAGTAGGTGGGTACGAAAGGAAAATAGCGCCATATATATATATATATATATATATATATATATATATATATATATATATATATATATGGTACTTAAAGTTTACTCCACTTTCTCCCCCCCCCCCTAATTTTATGATTGATTCTGATAGAGAATTTTATGCTGATTAAGAATCGTATAAAAACATGGGTCTCAAAATCAACGGAAAGTGCTCTAATCTGAAGTTGAAAGTACAAAAATATATCACAAATCGCTAATATTCGCCATCTTGAATCACTAACTTTACGGTTGATATTGTTTTTAACCGCAAAACATTGCCAGCCTGGTTTTTACTATAAGGAATTGTTTCTGGTTTAATATAGATAGCGATTCCACGGCGCAACGAAAAACATTTGACGTTTGACAAAACACACGAAATTTTCATGAACTTTACTCTCTTATATCTCTTTGTATGCTTAAGCATACACCTTGAGGTTTTTTGAATCAATTAGTGTTACTCAACCTCTTTCCAGCCAAATATAGAAAGTACTATGGATTATATGGCTTCATTTAAATTTTATCCATATCTTAAGACCACTTTTAAGAAAAAAGCTTGAAGCGGGAACGTTTTTTTAAAACGAAGCTTTTGGAGGTTAGGATTCCTTAGTACCAAAACACATCCAATTTTTATAAAACTTTCCGTATATATTAAAAAAGGGATGAGGAATCTAATGGAATGTGGACACTTTAAATTTTTTACATAAATTTTTAGTTCTTAGCGTTTCAAAACTTCAAGGTTAATTTTATAAAAAAAAAGTTTTTTTTAAAAGTGTCCAGGTGGAAATTGCAAGTTTAGTCTTTCCTCTTTTTATAACAAGCATTTATTTATGTTTTCTTGAAGAATAGATTCTAAAGATTTGTATATAGAAATTATGTATATATATATATATATTCCTTCGCATATTTTATGACAATTTTGATTTTGATTTTCGCGACGTAAGAATCATTTTGTTCTATCCCCAAGCTTTAACGTTGGGAGAAAGTATTAAGTACGAAGTAATAAAAGAAAGTCAATAGTTTTAAAGAATTATTTTTTTAATTAAAAAATTTTTAGCTTATTTTAAAGTTAATTGTAGAATATAATCAATGAAAGAATTTTTCAAGAATCCAGTTAAAGCAAATTGACGCGATAAGAGTAAATGCCATTGAATTCCATTACCTGCTCGTAGAAAAAAAAATGCGGTCAATACACCTGATTATGAACTTAACTCACCGGTTCTTTGTTCTATTATTCGAAATCTTTAATATAAAAAATAAAAACCAGGCTGTTGATACTTTGAAAGGATAACTTTTAAACAAAAAAAAATCACTTTTCAAGATGGCGAATATTAGCGATTTGACGAGCCGTTAAATACAGGAAAGTCTCCCTATTTTGATTGGATGGCGAAAAATTGGTCTACAAAGTCCGAAAAACATTATTCTCGTTTGCCGGACTTAGTGACTTCTATATGATATATGTGGAATACGTATATGAAATATTATAAATATATTTTTAGAGATAAGGACCGCGTGAGACACATATTTTAAAACAATAGCTAAAAAAACAATTTTTTTTGGATAAAATGGCACTTGGAGCCGTTGCCAAAAACACTAAAATTTTAAATTACCCCAGCCATCGCATCTAAAAATTTACACAATTTTAACAAAATCTTTTTGCCATACTGAAAGGGTTGTTCGAAAGAGATTTTTCACAATTTATAATAGGCAAATATATTTGACCTAATTTGGGGTAAAACATTTGACCGAATTTTGTAACTTTTTTGATCTGTTCCCTGACTCGAATCAATTTTATAAAAAATCTGCCGCGCTTAAATCACAGAAGACAATAAAACCGCAACAACCCCCGTTTTCAGAGGGAGTAATTGCAATTGCAAAAAGAAATAAAACAACATCTCTGTCCTCTATTCTTGCTCTGATAAAAATATCTCTTCACTGAAAACCATAAACAGCTGCCGCTGCTGCTTCATGGAAGTAATAAACAAATGCTGTGGAGAATGAACTAATATTTTTAATTATAGATTTCATGGTGTTTATTTGTAATTGTTGATTTAAATCCACATTGGGTACGGTAAAAAGTGTGTTGTTGAAATTTTAAAAGTTTTTTTCTTATGTGAATACAGAATTATGTATAAATATATTAATTGATATTTCATTTGCTCTGAAAATTCTGAATACACCCAAACATAGAAAACAGGTTAAAAGTTGGACTTATATAATGACTCATTAACTCCAACATTTGCTTACTCGAATTAACTTATCTGCCCCTTGGAGAGCCGACATATTGGGAGTTAAATATGCAATTAAATATCTACAAAACTGCAATTACAAATATAAATTGGTAAATGAAAGAAGTTTTGGGAATGAAATTATCGAAGTTTTTATTAAATTAGTTTAAACTAATTTAATAAAAATACTTTGTTGTATAATACATTACACAATTATGTGTTGCAAAAGCTCTGTTATTTAAATAATATTATAATGATGTAACCAACATTATTTCTTTATATAATCTATTAAAAACAGACTACTGAAAGGTTATTAAAACATCAAAAAATGTAACACATCAAAGACAAGTAAAAAATATTTAATTAAACAAAACTAGTTAGAGTAAAACTTTTTCTAAATTGTAAAAAACCACAATCAAATCTTTTACTTTAACACTTCACACCAAAACTGTTAATCTCAGTAATGCACAAATGTGTTGTATAAACATTTTCAATAGAAACTCCAAAAACAATAAGAATCACACTACAACATAATTTATCTTGTTCTATTACTGAAGTTGCATCAACATTTTTTCTAATAACTCCTTTTTTTAAACTAACTTATCATCACTCTTTTTCTTAACTGAAAAATATTTTTTATAGTAACTACTAATCCAGTGTTTGATGTAGTAATTCATGTTAATGCTTGATAAATCCACTTTCAGTTCTTCCTTGGCTAAAAACAATGGCTAAAATGGCTTCTTTGGCTAAAAACAAAAACAATTTCTTTAAAAAATATCTAAAGAAATTGCTGCATAAAGTCTTTCATATTAATAATATCATCAATAGTTGAGTATTACTGGATCTTGAAGACAAAATATTTAATATTAGATACCTTCAAAGTTATAGGTACATAGTTACCAATTTGATACTTCAACTTTGGCCACATAGTCTTTCATAAAGTCAAAAATGAAAAAAAAAAAATTTTTTATATGGCTATTTCATTAGTCAATGAGTTTATTTGCATAGCATTAAAAATTAGACAAAGTAAATACTATATGCATGGTCAAATAAACGTTTTTTTTTAACTTTGACAAATACTTCCGGATATATTAAACTTTGGATAATTGTAATGTCATGGTTAATTATTTCCGGAGATAGATGAGCAGTATCTATGTTCAGTTCATTTTCAGTCAACATATGATTTGTATGCGATTTTCTGTACCCAAAAAATTCCAAAATTTTTTTCTGATCTAAATTTTAATCAATCAAAGTAAAATAATAAAAATCAAATTGCAAAACAATCAAAAAGGTAAACTAATTATTGAAACAAGGGTTTCAAATAGGCTAAAGTGTATATATGCAATGGTTTAGAACTTATGCTAGCTTTAAGTTTTGGAAAAAGTAATGAATACAACATATATGACACCAAATAAGCAGTATTGATTGAAATTAAAAAATCAAAAAAAGTATTTTACCTGGTGATAAAATGTTTTTTTTAATAATACAATTAGTTTGTGTTTCAAGTTTTGGCTTCTTTAATTTACTTGATGACTGTAATTGAGAGTCTTGATAAAAAAAAAAAAAACATATTTAAAAGCATAAAATTGAACATATAGATATCAGTAAGGCCAAAATATATATATATATACCTTTTATTTTTAAATTCCAGTTGGTAAAATCAAGAAAACTATCTATTTCATCTGCAGAAGGCTTTGCAAGTCTTATGTTTGATGTTTTACGCTTTTTTTTGGTTGAATAAAATGGAGACTGCTTGGTTATTTGAGTGTTTGATGGAACATTACTTTTGAAATGTAATTCATTTTGCTTATTTGTTGTTAAGTTTAAAAAGGTATTTTGAGCTAATGATATATTTTTGTGTAAGCTCTTCAAACCTTCTTCATCTGATACTGTACTACAGGTAACTAAATTAACTAGATTGTTTAAATTTTTAATAATGGTATTTTTTAAAATATTAATATCTGCAGGTTCACATCCTTTTACAACTTTACACTCTAATTCAATAGAATGTGTTGGCAAATGAATAGGTTCATTTTTTTTAGTTTCACAAACCCTGCTAAGACGATGTATTAAATGAATGTGTTTACAGGGGATATTTTTGGTTAGAAAATCCATACAGTCGCAACTATATAAATGAGCACATACTTTACATTCTGGACATTTTGTGAGGCATTCGTTTATTTCACACAATTCTTGGTGTTTTAAAACTCTGTATAGGCAAGCATTTGTTTCAGACTGTACTAGCCTTGCTCCTTTATCATCCAAAGTAAAACTTTCATTCAGTTGCAGACTTGCAATGTGCCTAGAATGCACCATTTTCAACTTGAAGCTGATTTTACCTTTAGTTAATTTTATTATTCTTTCATATACTTTGTCTCTGTTAAACTTTAACAAAGCAAACAAGCAATTATCAATTCTTTTATTATGCTTGCCTTGTAGGTAACTGTACTTGAAGACTTTGTGAAAAGATTCAACATACATATTTGTATTTATGCCAAGACCCATACGATAACAGAATGCCCAATTTTGTTTATTACTGACCCAATATTTCTCAAAATACTCCGCAAATAATTGTGTTAAATCAGATGATTGCAAGTAATTCATTAATAATTGTAAATAGTCATCAAATAGGTTTCTATCACTTAGCTGTAAAAGAAAGCGAATACGTTTGTATATATCTGCTTCCATTTCAATATTGTGTATTTTTTTATGCAATTCTTCTCTCCAAGCTTTATCAACATGCCAAGTACACCAGAACTTTAAAGGCTCACACAAATAAGCATCACAAAACGCTTCGTAATATTGTGATGCCATATCACTCATTATCCAAATTGGACAAAAATTTCCAGAATGTTCTTTTAGTTTTATAAAAAATAATTTTAGAAATCTGAATGAATCACTATTTGATATGCACCATCCAACAGGTTGCCCCTCTCCAAATTCATCAATAACTAATATTGTTGTCAGCAGAAAATCATAGGCATTTGTGCCATGTGTAGAATCAATACAAACACCATTTTTGCCAAACTGTTGTAAAAT
This sequence comes from Hydra viridissima, assembly GCF_058129835.1. Classification (NCBI taxonomy): domain Eukaryota; kingdom Metazoa; phylum Cnidaria; class Hydrozoa; order Anthoathecata; family Hydridae; genus Hydra; species Hydra viridissima. The sequence goes on from NW_028324303.1 coordinate 11,457,926, forward strand.
TTTTTTTTGATGCTCTGTTTGCATTATAATGATAAAGTCAGCATCTTTAAGTTTATTAAATGTATCTGACTCTCCCTGTAATTTATAATGTAAAACATGATTATTTTCCTTCATTTGCCACTCTTTTAGCCAAATTGCAACACTATCTTGGTCATTAGCATGAAGCTGTATAGAATTAATGTTAAATGCTTTTTCGAGATTTTTAATATCTTGGTATTGAGTTAAATGTAATCTGGATTGAACAGAACCCATTTCATCTCTAATATCATCTAGGATTCTATCTTTGGTTACACCCATTTTTAGTTTGCTGGCAATTTCTAGTCTTTGAGCACTTGATAGGGAAATATGTTGAATTTCATTGCTATGTCCATAGTGAGAATAACAAGCGTGAACCAGAATTGTTCCATCTAAGTTTTGGTAAACTTTTAGAGTGGATGTGCAATTTTTTGCAATTTTTCGAGTGCCTATTTTGTAAAATATTCATTATGGTAATAAATAATCTATTATGGTAAATAGATAATTGTAACTATTAAGATTACAATTAACTGTACTTATATATTATACATAACTTTTTAAATTGTTTTAAAGAAAGATAATAAAGAAAATTCTAATAATATAAACAAAACATAAAAATAATTAAAAAATAAACAAAGTAGTCTTCAGAGACTATTTCAGTGAAACATACCACTACTTTTAGCTATTCTTTTCTTTGCCATGCTTTTATAAAATCCACTTCTGTTGCATTGATAGTATGATACTTTCCTACCATTTTTATCCAACTTTTCACCAGAAGGTAAAACATATTGCATTGAGTTATTACTTTCAATATCTGATTTCCACAAATCAAATTCTAAACATTAACAAAAAAATGAAACAACAATTATAAAAAAAAGGTAATAAGAAAGACAGATAACTGATTGTTTAATTCCTTTACAAATTTGGCAATGATTCATAATATAAGAAGCTACTATTCTGAAAGATGCATTATAAAAGGGCCTGCAACAATAACTTACAATATAAACTATGAATAATCTACTCCTGTGAGTATTGTGAAATTAGTTAACTATTTAATTTTTTTTTTTTTAAATCTTGAAAACAAAATGAAACTCAAATTTAAAGAAGTAAACAAAAAAATAAATAAAAATCATTTTTTTTATAAAAGCATATAAAACAATTTACTTCAAAAACATATAACTACCTTTAAAATTAGAAAATGATAATTTTTCTTCCTGAAAAGTATAAAAATGAACCGCAGATAAATGTTTTCGTAAACCATTAATTTGTCTGCATTGAAAACCACATTCTAGACAAAAAGAAATGCCTGACTGAATATATGCTTGAGCTTCATTAATCAATTTGTGCTTATTTTTTATATGTCGCTGCATATTCTTTTTTTTGGTGAAAGTAACATTGCAAAATGCACATTTTAGAGATGAAAAATTGTTACTTTCTATATTAACAATAATATTCTTATTTAATGATGATTCAGAAACATTTGTATATTTGAAATCTTCATTAGAAGGCACTTCGAAACTGCTAGAAACTTTGCCTAAAGCAGGAACAACAAAATCCAAATTTATTTCTTTACTAATAAACCATGACATTAAAACCAATCTTAAATATTTAGAATATTTTGTAGGCTCTTGTAGAAAAATGTAATTATTGTTCTCTCTTTTATCATTGCTTATTATATGTACAAAGTAATCATAATTTAAACAAGATATCGCACAAATTATTATAGTAATAACTCCACAAATATTTCCACATGTCTGCATTGGGTAGTTTCCTCTGCATAATGAACTGCATTTTTTGACGCCATATCTGTGCGTTTTTGGATCATGACAGTATGTAATGCTAACCTCTTTATTTAAGTGATACAATTTTCTGATCAATAATTTAACTTTACATAAAAAATCATCTGGAACTGACCAACCTAATGAATCTCCATAGTAAAAACTACACTCAATATTATTATAAACTGCAAATGCCCAATGGGAACCAGGATTAAAATCTGTGCCAGAGAATGTTTTTTCATTGTTTCCTCCAACATTTATAATAAATATCAATTTAATAGGGACAGAAGTTAATCTTGACACATAATGCTCAATATTTCCTATAAAGTTAAAGTAAATTACCTTTGAATGGCTTTGAATAGAATTTAAAATACAAGATATTTGCATCATATGATCTGAGGAGAGCCATCTAGTACAGCATAACTCAGCTAAAGTATTAGGGTTCATCCCATATTCTGAAATTTCTGTACTAGCTGGCTTTCTAAAAAGCACTTCCTTGAATTTTTCAATTAAATTTTGAGGAGGGAATATACCAATTGATTTTGGTACCAACTTTGGAGAATTAAACCATGTCAGCTCTTGATCAACTGCTAATTTGATCTCTTGAACCCTATGAAGCGCTATTAGATGCTGAACACTTTCATAGAGGAATTTCCCTAAATTACATTCTACGTAATGAATTCCACTTGCAATATTATTGCGGAGAGATAATTCAGTTGACCATCTCATTAACTGATGTTTAGGTGGCAAACTCATAAGAGAAAACACATCTTCAACTTTATCAAAAGAAAACTGGCTGGTTTTGATGGAATAATCTTGAACAGTTTTTATAAATTGTTTATGTGACTCGTATGCATCTTGTCGATTATAACTATTGATCGTAAGCTGATTAAGCTTCATTTTGTTTAGAGATAAGCTACCAGATACCTTAAACATAAAATTTGTTATTTAGAAATAATAAAAAAAAAGTTTAAAATAGTTATATTATTAAAAGAAGTAGCTAACTCACAATCGTTATTGCGAATTAGAAACTGGAAACTGTAAGCGTGCTCTTTAGTATATATATTTCTATATATATATATATATATATATATATATATATATATATATATATATATATATATATATATATATATATATATATATATATATATATATATATATATATATATATATATATATATATATATATATATATATATATATATATATATATATATATATATATATATATATATATATATATATATATATATATATATATATATATATATATATATATATATATATATATATATATATATATATATATATATATATATATATATATATATATGTACATCCATACATGGTCATAAAAACATAAACTTTTTTACGATCCGGCAAACGATTAAGTTGTTATTCGGGCTTTGCGGAACAAGATTTCTTATCCAATCAAATTAGGGAGACTTTCCTGTATTTAACGTTTAGTGCGATTTGTGGTATATTTTTGTACTTTCAACTTCAGATTAGAGCACTTTCCGTTGATTTTGAGACCCATGTTTTTATACGATTCTTAATCAGCATAAAATTCTCTATCAGAATCAATCATAAAATTAGGGGGGGGGGGGGGGGGAGAAAGTGGAGTAAACTTTAAGTACCATATATATATATATATATATATATATATATATATATATATATATATATATATATATATATATATATATATATATATATATATATATATATATATATATAAAGAAGTACATCATGATAATGTTTCAAGAAGGTATCTTATTTGATAAGACGAATGAATTGGTTTTAAAATGCAGGCATAGAAACAAATTTCTTCTTTCCAAATTTGACACTGGCGACTAGCCCTAAATTCTTTCTTTCTTTCTTTTTTCTTTTCTTTTCTTTTTTTCTTTCTTTATTTCTTTCTTTATTTCTTTATTTATTTCTCTCTTTATTTCTTTCTTTCCTTTCTTTCTTTCTTTCTTTCTTTTTTCTTTTCTTTTCTTTTTTTCTTTCTTTATTTCTTTCTTTATTTCTTTATTTATTTCTCTCTTTATTTCTTTCTTTCCTTTCTTTCTTTCTTTCTTTCCTTTCTTTCTTTCTTTCTTTTCTTTCATTCTTTCTATATTTCCTTTCCTCCTCTCTTTCTATTATGATGTCAGAGCACACGATACAGTAATTTTTGTAATTTTGTAACGGTTTTTAAATTTTTGATTTGTGTTTCATGGCTGATGGTTGCCATTAGGCATGAAACTTTAAGTACCATACATAGTTGTTGCTTCTTAGTTTTATATATATATATATATACATATATATATATATATATATATATATATATATATATATATATATATATATATATATATATATATATATATATATATATATATATATATACATATATATATATATATATATATATATATACAAAATTAAATTTAATCTACAACAAATAATAAAAAAATAAAATAGTATTAATTAGTAAAAGTAAAAGTATTTCTTATTACTAATCATTTGTTTTATTGCAGCACTTTATTTCTATTTTATTTTTTGTTCGGCTGGTATAAACTGAAAATTCATTTAAAGTTTTCCATTTGTCTGTGGGAAAACATATATCATTAGTATATCAATACTTATTACTAGTTAACTAATTTCATTTAGGTTGTTTGAATGGACTTAACTAAAGGTCCAGTTGTATATGGAGAAAATGTTGTTGTACAGTGGTCATCAAGTTATTTCAATGCAATGTTGCCGACCCAGACATTAAAGTCTGGTTCTCCTACTCGGAAAAATTATGAGGCACAGGTCTTAAAATTGGGGGTAAGTAGAATTTAGGATATATATACATTTATATGCAGGTGTAAAATTTCCATTTTTTTTAATGAAACAAGTATTATGCTATTTTATATTTTAAATAATTAAGATGATTTGGAGGAGTTGAACAATCAAGCAAACACCCTTGTAAAAGTTGTTCCACCATTACCAAATCAGATAACTTTAATGGTGTGGTTATAATGAGCATTTTTAAAAACTGTTTTTTATAAATGTTAAATACTATTTTAAAATATTGCATTCAAATTCATCAGCTTATTTTAGAAATATGATTGTAAAAGTTGTGCAAAAACTAAACGATTGCTTGTTGAAGAAAACATTGAAGTTATAGAAAACATTCTATATGTATTGTATATTCAAAATACTTCTAATTTTAGCTAGTTAAATTCAGTATTCCTTTATGTTCTTATTTTAGAATGCAGATAAAGTTGCTATAGAAATTAAACTTGATGAACTTATTCAATGGAGTTTTGCAGTTAAACAAGCCCTATGATTTATCTTCTTTAACACATCATATACCAAAATTGACAAAAAGACTTTCCTCTAACTCAAATCAATATGCAAGTGACTTCAATGTAACTCAAAGTTTTCATTCATCTTTTCAGAAGTGGAAGGGACCCAGCAATTTATATGGGTCTAGTAGAGCAACTTCTCACACTCTCAACTCTTTTGATATGTCTGATCAACTTAATCATTCATTTAGCATTACAAATAGTAATGCCTTTAATGACAGTCTTGTTTCTAAATCAAATCTTACTGAAACGCATTCCAATCTGGAAAGAACCTAAATACCCAGATGGATCTAGTAGAGTAAGAGTTTTCATGTTACAAAATTTATCTATTTTTTTATTTATATGTTTAATTATATAAATTATATTCATAGTACTTTTACTTTGTAATTTAGAAACAATTAGTGCCAGGTCACAAAATATACATTGACCATGTAAAATTCAGCAAATGTAACAAATGGCATGGTACAAATAAATTTGTACACGATCTTTTGGTGTCATTGGTGGGAAACACAGACTATCTAAGAAGTGTCAGTTTTTCTGACAAGCAAAGTAATGCTCACTCTGACAAAGTAGCAAAACCCAAAATTTGTCAAGACCTTGTTGATGGTGTTGTTGGTAAATAGTTATAGCATTTGAATTTCTTTATTAAACAAAAGAAATCAATAAATAATTGAACTCTTTTGTATTTTTAGCCTTTGCCTGTCAAATACCGGGTGTGTCGTCAAAGGATATGTGAACAGCAATCAAATTGAAATTAAATATTGTGTTGAAAGTTAAAAAGAGTTAAAATATGAAAGATGTTATACGAATGTACATAGTGTATTTCTGTCTTTTTTGATTATTTAATATATAGTCATTTGTTTTAAAAGTTTATAAATGCACTTTTTCTTGTTTTTTCTCCCAATAGCAAATATTCCTCATATGTAATATACAGATGGTTTATTGAATATCATAAAAAGTCTATGAAATTGGTATAGGTAGCAATTTTATTGTCTATAATATATGTAGTATATTATTTATGTAATATATAATAGAGACTATAATCGATGGAATATATCCATCGGTTCTATAGACCATCTAAATGATAATAGAAAATATTTTCTATACACTCTCGAAAAATACGATCTATAGAAACTTCTATAGACTTTCTGTAGTTAAATTTCTATAGACCATGTTTCAAAAGCCTATAGAAAATAGTATTGATCTTTTCTATAGAAACTTCTATAGACTTTCAATTGCATTATCTATAGACTTTTAGTAGTTGAATTTCTATAGAGAATATGTTCCAAAAGCCTATAGAAAAAAGGATTGATTTTTTGTATAGAAAATCTATACAAATTTTGTCCTGGGAGGAGACCAAAGTATTAGTAACTTATTGCTCCTATTTGGGAAAAAATGATGCGTATTGAAAAAGGAAAAAAAGGTCGTGGAGTAATCATTCTTCCAAGCGATCCGAATGCGTTGGTGGAAAAGCTTGAATTGAGTATTGCTGCTTGGCATGCTGGAAATACAGGTTCGAGAAATGAGGCTGTTGCCATTTGCGACGAGCTGTTGAGTCAAGGGGAGATTAATAAAGAGGAATATAAATCGTTAATGAAGACTATTGATAAAATTATTTAAAAAAAAATTGTTTTATTTAAAAATGCTTATTTGTAATAATCGGAGATATGTGAAAAAGAACGTTGTTGGAGGAGGTGGTATTGTAGACACGATTAAAAATTTCATAAAAAGAGCAGCTGCTTCAAGCATGACAAAAGCAACAGTGAATTTGCTTTAAAATGCTGCAAAAAGCGAAATTGGACGAGAAGCGATTACAGCTGCAAAATCTGCTGGTACAGAGTTGGCTTTTTCTGCCATCTCCGCTGCTAAAGACGTAGCCATTGATAAAGGTAAAAAGACCATTGAGAAATTAAAGACTGGTTCATCCATTCAAAGCAAGAAAATGTCAAAAAAGAATGCGATTCGAATCCAAGACTTAGTTAAAATGGGAAGAGGCATGAAGATAGCCTAAAGTATTCCGAAATTCTGGCTTCCGAAAGTTCCGAAGTTCTGCCAAAGTTCTGTTGTTGCAGGGGAAAGAGTTATTCATCCAGGTCAAGCCACCACCATTCTTGGAATGTTGAAATATCCTTACGGATTTCAGATTACAGATGGTTTGAAGCAAATGTGGTTTATGGACGCATCAAATCTTGTTGAAAATTCAGGATTTAAAGTTAGACGAGACCATTTGTTTGCAGACACTACATCCGTTGGAGCTTTTTCGTTTAAAGTTCCGTTGAAGCATATTTTTGGATTTTGCGATACCTATGACAAAGTTGTTTATGGGTTCAGACACACCATCATCTTTACAAAGAAAGAATGCGATGATGCGATTTACAGAGCGGAGAGCGTTAGTGCAGGAATGATTAATCTTAAAAAATTCAGGCTTTATATGCCTCGCGTTGTATTAGATATTTCGAGGAAGACTGATTTCATGAATTTAATGGCTAAAAAGATTCCCATTCAAGTAACTTATAAATCAAACAAGTGTGAAAGACAGTTTATTCCAGCTGGTCAAACAGAATTTACCTGGTTGCTTGGAAGAATCACAGACAAAATCGTTTCAAGATTTATCGTGTTTGGACTTCAGACGAACAGATCTTCCAGTCAAACTGTTAATCCATCTATATTCGACCATTGTGATGTTAACAATTTTTACGTGACCGTTAACGGAATAAAGTATCCAAATTACAATTACGACTTGAATTTTGGAGAAAAGAAAGTGGTCATGGCTTATGTTATTGTTCTTATGTATTAATTCATCTAATCTATTAGATGAATTAAAACCGCACAGGTGGTCAGGGGTTGTCTAGACGGTGTATTCTTTGTACGAAGACTGTGCACCAGCCTGTACAACATGGGCATATGTACCAGTTGTACAGGCTGGTGTACATTTGTGCAGTCTCCAGGTTATAGTGATGCAGCTTGTTAGGGTCCACTTTCTCATTGCTGGAGAGGATACAGAGGGTAATGTAAAACCTCTTCATCAGCTCTTCATCAATACCTAGAATCTCTACTGACTTTTGGTATCCCCTTAAAAACCTCCTAGCAGTATTGCTATTATTGAAGTTTATAGATCCTCCTGACTTTGGAACATCAATATTGATACCAAGACCAACCCTCAGCGCAGCTTGAACCTGTTTTTTTTTTTTTAGTTTTAGTAGTTCCTTATTTCCATCCTTAGCCTGCCACTTCTAAAAATTCAACATAGCCTGTTGGCTATATGAAGGAAGCACTCCATGCATGTTATCCACAAATGAAAGGTGGACAGGCCATGTTTAAATTTAACATCTGAAAGATTTTCCACAATTCTATAAAACTTCTCCAGGTCATTCAGGTTGGAGCTGCTCAGGCAGTAGATGCTGCAACTTGTAGTTGCGTCAATCACTGCACTAAGATTGATGGCAACTTTTCCATCAACCATGGTTTCCTCCAGCTCATGGTCGATCATGAATCCATCCAACCTTGAAGATGGAGCCTAGAACTCCTTTAAAATGTTATACTCCTTCACCACGACATCTTTGCTCTCCTATATGTATTGAAACCTGATTGGTCTGCAATAGAGTTTGGAGGAGGGTTTTAAGTTTGTCCAGACAACGTTATCTGCCTCCTTGCTCCAGATCTGTAGGGGAACCAGGCAGGTGAGGAACAAGGACTCTTTTAGTGCTATGCTGGCTAGCTCAACATCCTCAAATACCATCTGTTTATTATGTGTTTTTCGTCACTTTAAAAACAAATTATAACTATATTATATTTGATTTACCTCCTTCAGTAACTTCCATCTTCTCCTCTATCTCCAGCTCTTCCAGCAACCAGTACCGATTGTCCATAAAAAACTTCTCCCGCTTCCTACCAGATATGGTCCAGCGACAATTGAACCTCTTCAGTCAAACCTTGGCAACCTCTTGCCCAAGTCCAATATCCTCCAATGTCCTGGTTTTGGGGGGTTTTGCTCACCCCTAACCCACTGTTGCATGGCTCAATCTTTATAAATAATTTATATTTACAAGATAAACTACTTATAAAAACTTCTGTTTACTGATTGGTCAACATCATAACAATATTAAAAATTGATAAAATTAAATTAGGTGAAAAAATAGAAATAACGATGAAATAGGATGATTAATCGACTAAATTGACTTTTAGCCGATTAGTAGGAAACTCATAGTCGATTAAATCGACTAGTCGACTTTTAGTCGATTTAGTCGAAGTCGGTAACTACACTAAACAAAACATTAATGTTAGTTTTGATGTTTTGATGTAGACTTTTATACAACCTTATTTTTTTGTTTGATGTGCTATTTCTATGACCACAACTTTTCGTTGTATTTTGTAAACTTTTCAAAGATTTTAATTGTACTTCAGTTAAAAATGATGTTTTTTATTATGGTTTATAGCTAATAAATAACTATATAAAATCTTCTTTTTACTGTATATAAAATCCTATTTTTGCTATTTACTATTTTTATTATTTACACTGATTCTGTGAATATATTATTTTTATTATTTACCTATTTTTATTATTTACACTGATTCTGTGAATACTTTAAATTACGTTAACCATGTAGAAATCGTTTTTTTACGCCGCATATACGTTTTATTGCTTGTAAATAGTTAAGAGAGTTTTAAGGGAGAAAGCACATGTTAGATTATATAGCAAGCTCGAAGAGCCTTTTTTAGGAACATCACAAAATGTGTTAGAACCCATTTAGTTGCGAACACCAATACTTTCCCTTGGAACGTTTTGAGTTCAGAAATAAACTACCAAGCAAATTAATAGAAAAAAGTGAAGTAAAAACCAAATTTCCTAAGGTTCATGAAACATCTTTCTTTAGTTAATAATTTAGTGCGATCTTTTTAATTTAGCTTGTTTTTTTTTAACAAGTAAAAAATGACTTTCTTTGATTGGACAATTTTTAATCTGAGCTTTTTAAAGTTGATTCTGGTTTGAAATAAAGTGATAATGTCATTAAAAATAAGCAGAAACAAGATAAAAAACTCCACTTGCTTTTTTAATGAATGAGGGGCGATTTGCACTTTTTGCATGAATTGTTTTTCATTAGAATACTTTTAATGCTGGTCAGTATACAAAAGACGTTTTTTGAATATATTTCATCAGTTCTTTTAAAAAAAGTTATACCATCTAAAAAGCTCTTGAAAACTTAAAAAAGTAAAAAGTGCTATAGCTGAGGAACATGCGTAGAAAAAGTTCGCTATAGTAAACCACCGCCATTCGCTGGTTAATTTGAATAATGAGATCTGCAGTAGTTATTGGTATACGACGTAGACTTTTCGCTCTCTCATTGCAGCATCTTTGTGTTTTGTGATGTATATACTATTCTCTCTTTCTCTCATTCATACATTTTGTTTGCATTGGTGCATACAAAAACAAATCCTTACTTATTTTACTTAAATCTTAAAAACTTTGAGAGAAAATAAATGAAATTATGTTTTAAAATCTAGCAAGCCATGGTTATTAATGTGAGATTTTATTTGTCATTTTATAAACTAAATTTGGTAGGCTAACATTGGTGCCAAAAATATATAAAAATTGTTGCTAAATTCAATTTGTTCGTGGTTTGAACATTTTTTGACCTCAGTGCTAAGGTACAAAATAAAATTGTTTAAGACAATCAAGAAACAGTCTCTAAAGTAGTACAAAACAATCAACAAACATCTTTCTACATCTACGTTTATTATCAGAAGAAGCATAGCATTTAACAATATGATCAAGATTTAGCAACTCTTTGAAAAAAAAAAAAAGAATTAATTTTGTAAATATTGTTGTTAATTAAGCAAAACTAAGGGATGTTTTTTAAGTTTAGACAGTAGTTTATTGTTATCACTTTTGATAAATATCCCCATCGATTTCTTTTAGTTTTTGTTTTTTTTTATTTGTCCAGCTTTTAAAGCTATGGGTTTGTACACAAATCAATAATATGAATTGCTTCTTTTCCCAGTAACTCAATCCCAGTGAAGTCGTAAAAATATTTTAACAGTTGATGTACTGTCTTATCAAATCTTTTCCTGAGTTAGACAAACTTTCCAACGGATACCTGAGAGCTTCTTCTTGTTCCTAAACCCACAACAAAAATGAAACAACTCCTACTTTCGGAACTCTCTTTATTTTTCTTTATGAACACTTTTTAGCTATTTTTTTATTTTTCATTGCTTTTGATTCATTGTTGTAATCCTGGTAATTTTAAGTTACTTGTCAGCTCCTGAAAACAAAGTATAACTATGTTCCTACTTATGTTTCTAAAACGTCAGCTTTCTTACATTTGACGGCACTTATAGCATCCTTGCTTTTTTGATCAATTTACTAACTCTCTCCACTGACCCCTTAAATAAGAGACAACAAGTAGTTTGTTCTTGATTTGCGGAGTTTAAGGTTGAGGATATCAGACGTTTTACAAAATTAAGGTAAGTTACTAAAAAATAGTTTAAGCTTGATTTATAAAACGAGTTAATGGCACAATTCTCAATCATTTGTTCGGCATATTTTTCTTTCACCTTCTTCAGGTAAATAAAATCAAAATAAGCAATAAAGCATGAAAAAAAAAAAAACCCAACGTCCAGCTGAAGATGTGTAATGCAAAGCCAATTGCCCAAAAACGTGCGCAATAAGCAAAATATTGCAATTACATTCTCGCTTGATTCACAGTTCAATTAGAAAATAAAGCTTTCTAACTGCAGTTACATCGTTGAAACCAAATTTTGTTTGTATTTTACATGTTTTTAAAGATATTTAATAAATTACCAAAAGCAGAATGGGGAGCTGTCAAAGTGTTTAAAAGCTAGCCACCTTGAGTAGATTTTTTTTTATTTGATTTCAATTACAATCAATTGTAAAAAACGCAATTATTGGGTAATAATTCTATAATAATTATTTTTTTACTATAAAGAATAGAAACAATCTAGGCAATATATTTTTGAACAAATCTGTTTTTTTTTTTTCTTACATACATTTATATATATACCTATATTCTGAGGTTAAATTTAATTTTATAAAAGATTTTAAAAAATTTCAAAAACTAATCTAAATGTATCAAAATACAAATTTAAAAAATTCATAAAAAATGTATCAAAAAGTAAATTTGAAAAATACATGAAAAATATGTATTAAAAAAGAAATTTTAAAAAAGTCATACAAATCAGGAGTTTTTAGACATTTTGGAAAAAACATGTTTGAGAGTCTTACTTATATTAATAAAATTCTGATTATAAATTCATTAAAAATACATTAAAAAACCAAATAATATTTTAATAAAAGCTCCAAGTTCATTTCTAGTTATTTTATCTACCTGTTAAGAATTTATAAAACAGTACAATTATATCCACTTTTTGGCAATGACCACCAGCTCTCAATAAAAACAAATTTAATTGTTTGATGTGAAACTTAAAAAATTAGGAAAGTATTATTTTATTCAAAGGAAAGCACACACATCTAGTTCTTTTTTAAACAAACCAAATATGCCAATACCATTAAGAACATTATGCTTAATTAAACCTCTAACATTTGTGTAGTGCTTTTCTTGTTCTTCTAGGCATCGTTCATCCCAACTCCAATCATAATACTCAAATGCAAATAGAGACTGTTGAAGTGAACATTGGTCAAACTCAGCGCAATAAACGTTTGGACACCATTGAAAACCGATCGCTCTACATATACCTTCTTTTATCCTTTCATTAAACATAACAACAGATGCTTTGTCCATAGCATCCACCACACGGTTTGGAATCAGATGTCTAGAATGAATTGCAACTCTTGGAAAAGGAACCTTTTCTGACTCTGGAAAGTTATTTGATGATTTGCCACCAGGATGCATTTGAATTCGAAAAGAATATTCATTGTAATGAAACCGATAAATATAGTTACACATTATTGCAAACTGACACAAGCATCCATCTACACCACCTCCAACTTTCAAAACAGCCTCACCAAATACTTCTGAAAAACTCTTTCCATGGAGTTTCTCAATGTGCAAGCGCATGGCAACCAAATGGCTCACTTTAATTGTTACTGGGAAATAAGACATGCATATCATGAGCTGTTTTACTTTCAGCATAAATTCAGTGCATGTTTCATAATAAACATTACCTGCAATCCCTACAACAATTGGTTTCTTGTTCTCAAACAAGCTCTGCGGAGTAACCGGTGTTGTGAAAAGTGTATCAGTGTCAACAAAGCCAATGTATTCTGCTTTTGTATACAAATCAGGATAAAAGGCATCATAATACATTCTGAAACGCTCAGAAAAGTGGTTTTTGCCAATTGCAACAGTACTTGGTTTCTTTACATAAACAACTCTAGGAAATGGCCACATGGATGAAATTTTTCTACCAAGTATGTGGTCTTTTCGTATTTCAGCATTTAGCACGATGGTTAAGTTGTTAAGTTGTGGGGGCCAAAACAGTCTTAACCCTTTAAGGAACCATCTTTGATAGATCCAAAACCATCTGGGTTCAATACTTGACAATCTGATGTTTAACTCAAAACTGGGAATCGAATCCCATAAGGATATCGCATTTTGAATTCTAAAGTCGTCTTTAGTTTTAACTTTCAGTGAATTGTTTTGACCACAATTTTTGGATTTAGAAATTAAAGTGTTTTGAATAGAATTTTTTTCACTTTTGTAGTACCCAACGAACCAAAAAATCACACACACTTGTAAAATGAAAGAGAAAGTAAACCAATTGCACAGTGCTCTAACTTCACATTTGCTGTACATAGCGAAGTAAATTGCTTTAGTCGACTTTTCAATAAAAGGGCTGTTACCGAGCCATCCTCTCGTAAAATTCGGTAAAATCGAGGTTTATCACCCGGACATGGTGAATACTTCGCAGATTAGCTCGGTTCTTTCACAAGAAAACACGTCCACCTCACTGATCTCTATAATAATTTTAATGCAAACCTTTATATCAACTAAACTGGTCGAAAAAAAGAGTTAATATTTTTTCTCATCATGGATAGAATCAGCTTACTTCAGCTCAGATTTCTTGCTGATTGCAAATCTACTTTTGAGTTAATTGTAGCTTGTCTTATTCCGGAAATATCGCTTTAAATATTTTTGCTAAATTTCCCATATCCAGAAACAGAAAAAGGGCCGGGGCTGGTAAAGCATAAGTTACCTCTCATACTATGGTTAGTAAAGAATAGGGTGGTAACATTTTTTAAATTTATATGACCACGGTACTACGGTATGAGGAATGGTCTAAAAACATTATTTATATCGCTTTTATTTAATGTTTGATCGAAAACCTCATCCACCAAGTAAAACCTACTTTTAATATTTTACCAATCGTTTACCATTGATAACAACAGTATTATTCAACAATAATATTCTAGAGTGAACGTCTTGTTGTTGGATATTTCATATTTAGAAATCACTTATATATACATACATACATATATATATATATATATATATATATATATATATATATATATATATATATATATATATATATATATATATATATATATATATATATATATATATATATATATATATATATATATAGGCAATTCCACGCAAGTGACGGTCGTAACATTTGACGCTTTTTCAGCCATTAAAAATTAACCAAGAATGGTATTTACATGAAAATTTCCAGAAATGTTAAAAACTATTATTAGTTTAGTATGCAAAAGTTAAATCATTCAATTGTTCAACTTATTTGATAAATCAACTTAATGCAGCGTGACGGTCGTAACGCTTACTTTTTCACAAATCTAAACAAATAAACTTTGTCAATCTTTATGCAACCATCTACTCAGTGAAAGAAAAAATCCTTTGCTGTGTTTTTTAACTACACATTGAACTTACTATATGGTGAGTTTCATAGATTTTGCTTGAAGTTTCCCGAGAATTTTATTAAGTTTTTTGTCGTGACAGTCGTAACTGTGAAGGTCTTAACGAAAAAGCCAAAAATGAAAACCAACAAATGACGCAATGAATGACATAGTAAAAGCTGAATGATTATAAAAACCAATTAAATTATGTTAAAAAATATGAATTTTATAACCTATATTCTGTTGTAACCTATCAGGCTGAATATTTTATTCATGATGTTTCTTCAATACTGGGATCGTTTTATTTGGAGTAGGCAACAAACGCTTAATGCTATTTATGCTCCCTGTTTTTTTTGTTTTATTAACTCTATTTAATACAACTCAATGTTTTAAGGAGCCGGGAATCCAATATAGGAAAAAAATATCTTAGAATAGTAAATTTTTTTTATTAATATATAAATTTTAAAATTGTTCCGCAACCCCATCACAAAATATTAGAGAACTATGAAACCAAAAACTTTCTACTTTTTACTTGCCAGAAATGCATTTTGGT
The DNA here is from genome assembly GCF_058129835.1 of Hydra viridissima. Classification (NCBI taxonomy): domain Eukaryota; kingdom Metazoa; phylum Cnidaria; class Hydrozoa; order Anthoathecata; family Hydridae; genus Hydra; species Hydra viridissima. The sequence continues at coordinate 11,473,445 of NW_028324303.1, forward strand.
AATATTTGTAACGACTTTCACTTCTTCTATTTTATCAGCTATTAAGGCCCAGCTTAGATTAATATCGTCTGTGTTGATAAAATCTAACCTAAGGTTTGCACCCATTTGATGCTAAGAGAAAGTCTTTAGCGTTTAAGACGACCACTTCACGAGATTTTACGCTGTTCCAAACATATCGCTTTAATGAGCCTCCTACTCCATCAACTACTCCTTTACCGTGAGAGGTAGCAAAAAAGTTCCATTCTATACTTTGAAAATGATATATCACAGAGCAATGTTGTATGAGTTTGGCCATCTACCTATTTTTGAATTGAGTGCATGGACCATCACTCCATAATATAACTTTTTATATAATCAATGCAATAGAGGTCAAATATTTCACTCAACTATATAGTAGTGGCGCGTTTTGTTTCATCATTATCGTCGGATATTATTACAACTGATTTTGGCTCTAATTGCTAACGATAGATTACAACTGTAAATAAGATAATAGTTGACTGCGACCAATAAGCAGCTTAAACAGCATCCTGATAACCACATGTATAGTTTTGTGAATAATCAAAGTGTATCAAAATTTGGTCTGGTTCGAGATTTTCTTTTTGACTGCAATATTGCTCAGACTGGTGCTTTTTAGTGAGATGATGCTCAGTAAACTCTAGTAAATTGTCGCGGAAATGTTTAAAAATACCTTTTATGTTTTTTTTAATGTTGGCTGAGTACACAGCGATGATCTTCTTTAATCCATCAGCTATAGGTGATTAAGGTATCCGTGTCTCCGTTTTCGGGCAAAGAAACTTTCAATAGTTTACTATCATAGTTTCATTAGTTACTCAAAGTTTCAAAAAAAACTTTAACAAGTTTAGTAATAAGATGAATAAACAAACTTCAAATTAAACAATAAACAAAACTGATTTATATTATAACTTGGTTAAAACGATGTAAATCGTTTGAAATGAATTAAATCGTTTGCGCTTAAAGATTTTTTTTTTAAGTAAAGAAGCCGTGATGGAAAAACCAGCATATCGTGATGGTCGTAACGTACTTAGTAACATGTTGAAATGGGCATCTAAAGCACTTTAATGTTTTTTTTTTTGAAACGATGATAAAGTATGTATAAGTATCTTTACTTTTACCATGGTTGCAGTTTTAAAAAGTTTGATACGAAGCATAGAAAAAACTTTTCGACTTTTTTTTGTGACGGTCGTAACGTCTTGTTTTCATTAATATGCTCTTCTTATAGACCTAGTTAGAGTTCGTTTTTATAAAAAAATATTATGTATAATGTTTAATTTTGCCTTTTAGTCAAACTTAGAAGTAATAGTTATTTAAAAAAAAAGCACTGAATCTTTTTTCAACGCTTCACAACATGACTATATGTAAACGTCAAAAAATGCTCATACAGCTGCGGACAAAACTACGTGAACAATTGCAAATAGTTTTTTTTAATGAAATTTTCAATGTCTTAAAATAAGTTTATAGTTTAATACTATATATGGTTGGATAGAGCGTTTTTTGCTCTGTAAGACTGTGTAAAGTGTATTCTCTAATAATTTGTTTAAAATTAAACATATCTAAATGTTCAAAAAGCATCAAATATTTTGCGCGACAAAACCACGTGAACGATTATACAAACGTAAAAGAATAATTTTACTAACATCAACAAATAATAGTTTCTAAAAAAAAACAAACATTATTATTTAGTTGCATAGCCTTTAGAATCGATAACGGCCTTGCACCGTCTTGGCATAGATTCTACAAGAGTTTCTAGTAACTGTTTTGGTAATGCCTTCCATTCATACTGTACGGCTCGAAAAAGTTCATCCGGTTTTTGAAATTTGCGACCTCCCAAGCGTCGCTCAACTTCAATTCATAAATTTTCGATTGGATTTAAGTCGGGAGATTGGGCAGGCCACTTCAAAACCGTTATGCTATTATTTATGAGCCAATTTTTTACAGTCAAAGCTGTATGTTTAGGGTCATTATCATGTTGATAAACCCAATTATGAGGCATTTTTTCTAAAGCGTGTGGCAACATTTGATTAGATAATATTTCCCTGTACTGTAGTTGGTCCATTATACCGTTTACACGGTACAACGGACCAATTCCAGCCCAGGAGAAACACCCCCAAACCATTATATTGCCACCCCCAAATTTTACAGTTCCTATTGTATACTCTTTTGCAAATCTTTTACCTACTGGACGCCTAACATAACCTCGACCGTCGCTGCAAACCATGTTAAATTTACTTTCATCCGACCACAAAACTGTTTTCCAGTTTTCAACCGTCCAGTTTAAGTGATCTTTAGCGAACTGTAGGCGATCTTTGACGTGCCTGGGCTTAAGGAATGGTTTCTTTGCAGGTCTGCGCCCATAAAGACCTCCTTCGTTTAAACGCCTTTGAATCGTTCGTGTGCTTACGTTTTCCATGCCTGTTTGCAGACGAATTTCAGGGGCTGTCAAATGTGGATTCTCAAGAGATTTTCGCACAATTTTTCGATCAGTACTAAAAAATAAAATGTTAAACATTAAAATTAACATTAACATTAATATTATTAAGATTAAATATTAAAAAAAATAAAATTAAAGGAATATTACCGCTTATCCGTAATACGTGGACGACCACCTTTCTTAACGATCTTTTTGCTCTTTTCTCGGTGTATAGTTTTATGTATTCCACCTTTTGAGATCTTCACATGAGCAGCAATTTGCCCAATGGACCATTTTTCTTCTTTGCGCAAACGCAAAACCAAGCTTTCAATTTTTGAATCAGTTTGACGAACCATTATAGTTTAATTTTTTTAATTTTTTGATGTTAAACAGAATAATCTTGAGAAATTTAAATGATTGTAAGTTCTTAGAATACCAAAACCACATGAACGATTTTTAAAAGCACTGATTTCGATGTGAATATAATATAATTTGCATCAAAAATGACGCTTTTATAAATCGTTCACGTGGTTTTGTCGCGCAAAATATTTGATGCTTTTTGAACATTTAGATATGTTTAATTTTAAACAAATTATTAGAGAATACACTTTACACAGTCTTACAGAGCAAAAAACGCTCTATCCAACCATATATAGTATTAAACTATAAACTTATTTTAAGACATTGAAAATTTCATTAAAAAAAACTATTTGCAATCGTTCACGTAGTTTTGTCCGCAGCTGTATAACCCTTACAATTTTAAAAGTATGTTATTGTATGATAAAATGATTTTTTTAACAAATTTTTTTCTTAAAAGTATTTTTAAATAGCTGGAAGATAAATTTAATGCAGTTATTATATGTCGCCGTAAAATTTTTTTTTTTTTTTTTTTCCTCTTTTACGTGGAATTGCCCATATATATATATATATATATATATATATATATATATATATATATATATATATATATATATATATATATATATATATATATATATATATATTTCACAAGCGCAGTTCCCTTAGGGATGAGAACGTGTGAATCGTAGCGGTGTGTCATATTCTAGCGAAAGTAAAACATGATTGCATGCTTAGTCGAGCTAATAAACATATTATTGTAATTGCTGAATTTCAATGGCTTTCAAGTGATGAAGTAACAATATTGACAAAAATTCTCGTTCTTTGACTGGCTTTTTCAAATCTTACCAGACTTCAACTACGGAAAAACATCCCATGTATAGAAGCATCGTTGGAGAATTACTGCAAAATAGCTATGAAAAGTGCTATAATTGGCTGATACCATTATCTTGCAAAAAACGAGAAGTGTCGGAAAAGCAGATTTAAAATGATCGCGGAAGAATCAGAGTCTTTGTGGATCAAAAAATTAAATTTCCCTGTCATGAAATTGAAGTCTTTGGTAAGAAGAGTTGAAACTTTAATATCTGAACACAACACCTTTGTAAAGCGCCCTAGTCAGGAAGATGAAAAAGTAACTTTTCCTGGTATATTTGCTGGTATACAAATGGAGAGTGGCTTAGCGGGGAAGATAAGCAGCTGTATGAAAAGCATGTCTTAAGTGGCGGAAAGGCAGGATGCACCACGTCAAAATGCGTACCAATACATCCCTGTAAAAAAAAAAAGGAGTCCTGTCAGTCCACTATGTCATTCCCTAATTCCTCGGCAAAAACTCTCTCATCAAGCGACTCAGAAAACAACTCAGACACTAACTACGACGAATCTTACGAGCTACCTGAAAAAAAGAATATTATCTTGCCACACCATTCAACAACTGTTAACTTAGTCAGGAATGTTAACATTAGCACCAGGAAGGTTTCTGCATTATGCAAGCAGAACAACGGCTGTAAATACTGGCAGGAAAAATGGAGTTGCAGTCATTCTACAGCGTGAGCAGAAATTGCTTAATTTACCTGTGGAACAATATGTTGGCTGCTAACATCATGTTTTGGACCACATTTTAAAACACGTCACGGATGAAACCTTAGGAGGTGCTATTCGTTCTCCAGACATTGCATACAATTTCTTCGCTGATATTGTAAGGGAATATGGTTCTCTAAAAACAAAGTTTGTGCAGAGACCGACAAGATTGAATCTCCCAATTATTACATGGAGAAATGGCATGTTGTTTCTTTTGGAACTGGGACATGCCTTTCGCTATTTCCTCAGCAATTGAGAATTTTCGTACGTTAAGTTTCGTGGACAGCCAAATTTGAGTAATGCACAGTGGAATTCACGTGAAATCTATGCCATCCTGGCTCAAATGAAAAATCATATTTGTTTATTATTTGTGGAATTTGGCTGGACATTTGGTTTTCAAATCACCATTTTCAAGAAAATTCCTATACTAATATAGCAGAAGGTGCTCAAAATTATGAAGATGCTAAAAAGAGTTTTGATACCACTGGAGTATAGAACCCTCGATAATTGACAGCCAGCGCAGCAGCATTTGTGCTGAGAGGGTCATACGTTTTATCCAATCTTTCAATGGCATAACTCCTGAGAGCCTCAATTTACGCTTTAATTCAGTAACATTTATGACATAACATGTTGCTTCACTTTCAATAACATAATTACACTAAGAAAAAATCTTACATTTTTTGGTGGTTGATATTTTTGAAATGAAAACCAAAAATAAATATATATTTCCTCATTTCAACTTTTTTTCTCATAGTGTAGGACTATGGCCGTCACATTTTCCGAAAAAAAGTCGAAAAGTCACGACCCACCAGAGAACAATCTGTTGCACTTTTAAGCAGTACATAAGTACTTTTAACATGATAACTAAAAGCAATACTAATTAACAGTAATAACTAAAGATTTAATGTTAATAATCCTGCATAAATTTAACAGTTTAATTCACTGGTGTATGGAGGTAGGAACAGAAGTGCTACGTCACCACAGCTCCCACATTCATAGGGAACGGGCTTAAGGAGAACGAAAGACATTCTGGTATAAGTTCTGCAATTTTTTTTGTTTTCGATAGAATTATGATAGAATTACCAAAAGTAGAAAGCAGGTGTAAAAACTCTCAAACAGGTGCTAAATTCTTGTAGAAACAACAAACTATTTGGTAAACTATTTGAGCGGGAAGATACCAAATGAGAGGGAAAACAGTAGGTTTAGTTATTTTGCTTTTCATTTTTTAATTGTTAAAGAATTTTGTATGGTATCTCACGTTAAATAAGGAAAAGCAACTAATCGATAGGTTCTCGTTAATTTATTCTCTTCTAGCAATCAGTTTGAAATTTAAAAAAGAAATGAAACACTAAGCAGAAAGAAAACAGAAAGCTTGTTGCACACTTAAAGTTTAATCTGAGTAATTATTGAAAAATTTTATTGACTTTTTTTAACTTTTTAATTTTGCGTTAACTTTTATGATGATTTAGAATATGATTTTCTCAAAAGTTGTTATTAAATGTCTGAACATAAATCAGTACTCTTTTTTTTTTGAAGATGGCTAGTGACAAAATAATTCCTACCACATTAGTTGTAAAAATTATAATTTGATTGATAAAAGAAAACATTACGAGTCTTTTGGGATGTCTTAAACGCGTCCCAAAAAAGACATTTAGCTCTAGAACATCTTGAACGTCATAAAAGTAATAAACAATCAAATAAAGTAAAAGAAATAAAATGTTAAATAAGAATACAACAAATACCATGTGTTATAATTCTAATTACAAAATGAAAGTTTAAGTGTCATGAATGACGTCTTCAAAGCTGTTAGAAGGCAAATAGCGGGTGTATTTATAACAATATCTTCATGTGGTCTTCAGGCGCCTCATGGGAAATGGTGTATTGTAATTACAATATATCTTAAGGTGCAAATGAATATGCGCGTTGTATATTAAAAAAGAGGGTAAAGCTACAATTAAGCGGCCTAAAATAATTTATCGCTAGTTTTGCTCTCTCGTTCGTGGAGACTAAAAACATCTTAGAATAGTTATTAAATAGTTATTAAAAGCAAAGTAAATAAATTTAAAAGTGATTACCGTGGTGTGACCTAACAAAGTCCTATGCTGTAAGAAAGTCCTAATGTAACAAACGATAAATTTTGTGTATTATAAAATAATTATTTTGAAAAAATATTTTTTGTTATTTTAACTAAATGTTTTTGAAGAAACTTTCCATAAAAAAATTGACTGGATTGGTGGAGAATTCGGCCTATCAGAGTATTTGTTCTACTGAGATGTAAATAATCAATATAAGTCAATGCCATTTTGAACATTGCGTCAAAAATTGTATGGTGAAGATTTAGGTTTTTTATTGTAAAAATTTTGTTGTTAAAAAACTATTTTCATCAATTATGAACGTGGTATAAAATTTGCTCATGAACGTGGTAAATTTGGAATTAGCATGTAAAAACGATCGATTTACACGTAAAAACTAATATTTTTACGAAAAAGTTGATGTGACTTTGTTTTTTCCTCTTTTTTACCGTATACAAAAGAAAGTCCTAGCTTTACAAAAGTAATTTAATTTTTTGTTTTAGGCCCAAAAAGATCTTACATACCATATTCACAACAGGATATGGATGAAGCAATTGATAAAATAAAAAAGAAGACTATGACAATATATGCAGCATCTAAATTTTATAAAATACCTAAGACAACCCTTGTTCAACGAACACAAGGTCGAGCAAAGAGTCAAATAGGGCGTCCAACAATTTTTGATAAAAACATAGAGGGTAAAATTAAAAATTGGCTAGTTGATATGGCCAATGTTGGTATGCCAGTCACAAAGAAGTTTCTTCTTAAGGGCGTATCTATTTTAGCACATAAAATGAATCTTGACCAAAAAGTAATTGGCACTCGTTGGGCACGCAATTTTTTCAAGAGACATTCAACACTTTCATTTTGAAAGGCTCAGACACTTCCAAAACACAGAACAATTGTTTCCAAACAAGATATTAAAACGTGGTTCCAAAAAATAACAGAGTATATGGACAAAAATGATTTGTTGTCTGTGTTTGAGGATCCTAATCGAATTTGGAACTTTGATGAGTTATCTTTTGATCTGTGTCATCTATTAAAAATGCAATTGGACAAAAAAATAAAGGATTGTATAACATCACTGCAAATAGTGATAAAGAAAGTTTCTCAGTTATGATAACAGTAAATGCAAGTAATTTATTGTCACCACCTTTGGTTTTGTATCCCTATGAACGGCAAATTCCACCAGAAATTGCAGCTGACTTTCCTAAAGATTGGGTTATGGGTTAATCAGCCAAAGGTTACCAGATGTCCCAAACATTTTATGATTACATATCTGGACCTTTGATTGAGTTGTTAAGGAAAAGTAGTGTCCTATTGCCAATAATTCTTTTTTTAGATGGCCACAAATCACATTTGACCTTAGATTTGGGACAATTTTGCAGAGAAAATGGTATTGTAGTCATTTGTTTGCCACCTAATTGCACCCATTTTGCCCAACCATTGGACCGAGTTTACTTTCATGTTGCAAAAGATATTTGGGCCAACATAGTCACAGAATGGAGAATGCAAATTCTTGGAATTGCTCTACCAAAAAGAACATTTGCACTCCTGCTCCAGGCTGCAATTGCAAAAACACAGGAAAATCCAACTTTAACATGAAATGGATTTAAATGCTGCAGTTTGTGTCTTTTTTTACTAGAAAATTTGGACCTTACAAAAGTTCAGTTAAATGTACAAGAAAATGAAATTCGAAGGGATCCTAAATAATCCGCTGAAACTCTGGTTATAGCCAAACTGTTAAGTCCAATTGATAAGGTCAAAAATGATTTAGAAACTGATATGATATTTGAGCAATTAAAATCTTTTAGAGCCCATCGTAATCTTATGTATTGAACAGGTGCAATAGAACAAGAAGCCTTATTTTATTACTGGCAGAAGAAAATGGACAAAATAGAGGGTGTTGATGCCACAACTCGAGAAAAGAACATGGTTCTAGAAACGCTTTTAGAGGAAACTCCAGTAAGTAATGAGAACTTAACACAACCAGAATCAACAATTGAATATAATGAGACAGCTTTAGCACCAGTTCAAGGACCTTTGACAATGTTTTCGATTCAATATTTGTTAGTCCAGAAGAATTTCAGAGTAAAAAAGTACCAAACAAGCAACAAGAGTTTCATCAGTCATTACATCTGACCAATATATAGCTAGTTTAGAGGAGAAAAAGAGAGCTAAAGAAGAATCAGAAAGACAGAGAATTGACAAAAAGCAAGAAAGAAAGAGGAAAAAAGCTGAAAAAGAGTTTGAGAAACAGGAAAGAAAGCGAATTCGGCTAGAAAATTTGAAAGAAAAACAAGAAAAAGCAGCTAAAAAGTCTAAAACTAAGTAAAATTATATGTAGAATAATGGAAAGGAATTTTTAATTTTATATTATGTGTAGAGTTAATAAATCTCTGTCAGAAAAAGAAATGTCTTTAGTGTATTAGTCATTTTAATCTTCAAGAAATATATAATACTAAACATTAGGGCTTTCTTTTTTACTTATTAGGACTTTCTTTTATTCCAAACAAAATTATAGTACTTTCTTTTTGTCATCGCCTCGAACTATATTACAGCTTAAATTAAGACTTTTTTGAATGTATTCACGCCTAAAATAGGGTAAAACTGAAAATTTATTTATTATTCTACAATATTATCCAAAAGCAAGAATTCGAATTCATATGAACAGATTTTCATCATTTTTCCAGGATAAACATTTGTAAATTTGGGAACTTTTTTCGTGTAAACAAAGTTTCATCAATAATAAAATAGACCTGTAAGGATAATTTAAAAATGACTAAAAAAAGTATAGCGAAATATAAAAAAGCTTAAATAAAAATTTTTGTCAAGGTCTGGTGTCATTCAACTCCTTCATCAGCCTTAACTTTGTGTATTTTTTGAGTATTTTTTCCGATATGTCGCCATTTTTTGCCTCGACTACTCTATAAGCTCCATAATATATATATATATAATATATATAATATATTACTGCATGCATTATTTTTTAGCAGATGTATTTTCTAATTGGATTTTTTATAATTCATTTAATGATGAAAAACCTTATAAAAAGTTATTCAAGTTTATAATTATCTTACAAAATGCGGCCAGATAATTCATGTTTTCGTTTTTCATATTTCTTATATTATTTCATCTGTCATAAAAAGCACACAATAACCCATTTGTTTTTGTCAAATAAAAATTAGTTTATATATAGCTGGTAAATCATGTTATGTTAATATTAAATACTTAGATATTCTTGCGGTTTGCCATAAATTGGCTTCGTTAAATTCTTTGAAACTGTGACAAATTACTTTTTTCTTTATTGTATTTACATTCATTTTATGTTTAAATTATTTATCCTTAACTGTATATATTTCTGTTGTCAAACATAAAAAAAGAAAATTCTATAAAATTCATAAACTAGAAGTCTACAGCTATGTAATAGATGGAGTAGTTCCCTGGGCATGAAACCATTGTGCTCCAGGTAGCTACAAAACTAGTTGATATTTTGTATTATTTACTATATTTCTAGCTATACATGTACTAAAGTAGCTAAGTAAATGATCTCAATTTCTATATCGTCATTAGCGTTATTTCTTAAAATGTTAAGAATGTCTAGCTATATAAAATTAAGCTTAAAGCTTGGTTCTATTGGTGTTATCTTGAATAACTAAAAGGAAGTTGATGTGACTGGTTAGACGAGACCAAAAACTTTCGACGAATCCGACAGACTTTAATATAATTTAATTTCTATTGTTTAAAACAAAAGATTTGTAACAATGTGCAACAAGCATGGTTCGCAAAAAACAATAGGTTGCACGCCCATCTCTTATAGGTCCATGCTCTTATAAATTGAGATATCGAAAACTAGGACTTTCTTACGTCACACCACGGTATATTAGTTACTTTTTTTAAAAAAAATTTTGGAGTTGTGTACATTTTTTTAATAACTTTTTCTATGGTATTTTTATGATATTGTTATCATTTTGTTACTATATATTTTATGCATAAATTTATTTTAGATAAGTTATAGTTCGGTCGTTCACTATAATATTGTATATCGTATATAAATATATAACATAATAACTTAAAATCAAGCGCGCCGCATTGTTTTTATTCAACCTAGAACTTCGAAACATGCATAATGCGTGCATTATGCATGTTTCGAAGTTCTAGGTTGAATAAAAACAGTGCGTAACTATTATTATATTTAAATACATTTCTATAATTTTCACCGTATTTTTAAAAGCAAAAAGGTAACATTATTTTGGGCCACTTAACTGTATCTTTATCAAGAAGGAGTTGATGTTGTAAATAGTTTATTTGCAGTTCGATGTTTATACAAGAATAACAAGTTTGTAAAAACAGTGAAATCAAAATGGTGTCTCTGGGGAACCTAAAATAATTCCCCACATAAGTTTTTTATTTTATGTCTAACAGTTAAAACCATTCCGAAGCCAGCTATCCCCCCGGTTTGTCCAGCTATCATTTTAAAGGAGTGGCTAACTATTCATCATTTTGGTATAGCAAACTGATCTAAAGATTGGTGCATGATTTACAGATCCCTAAAAACCACATCAAACAAGACTAGTATATGCTTAACATGTATAAATCATTTCAAATCAAACAGTTAATTTGCTGCAAGGAAAAAATTGGTGGCAATTTCATTAAAATGTTGCAAACTAAAATTGTTCAACAAAAGTATTGATATCAGAAAATGAAATTAGTTTAATGACAAGCGCTCAATTTAAAAGATTCGTAACAAACTTATTCGTTGTCTTCACGCGTTTTATGTTATTTTGCGTACTTATAAATCTTCTATAACAATACTCAGTGTAATTAATTTTTAGAAGCTCGATCACATTTTAAATATTTTTATACTTTAACGTATGATTAAAAAATTAAAAAAAAAAGTTTCTGTTGAAAGTGATTTTAAACGTTTTTTTTTAAAACCTTAACAGATCGACCTCGCGAACTTTTCTCGTCTAATGGCGCATTTATACTACCGTCCATATTTTTACAATACCGTCCATATTTTTACAATACCGTCCATATTTTTACACACCGTCCATATTTTTTCGACTTTATAAAGTTCACAACGTTACTTACAAATGCATTAGAAATTTAAAAAATTAAATCACTTAAATTATATAGTCTTTATTACTATTAATTAAGGTCACCTGAATCAATTCCTTCTTCTAAAGAACCTCACACTCTATGTAACTTCTTGGTCTTCTTTTTTCTGTTGCAACTGTAATTTGCCGACCTCAAAACCGTATCCACACTTGCAGGTTCTTCTTTCCTTTTAATAATTTACCTTTGAAAAGGAAATTTTAAATCTTTTTGCAATTTGTCTCGTTGAGTATCTTTCCACAACGTAACAAGAAATCTCCATTTTGCTAAAATTTAAAAATTGACGATCGAGTTTCTATTGATCAGACGCGTTTACTTTTTTTTTTTCGCACTTTTTAACTTAAAAAAGTGAACAAATAAAAATAACAAAATTACAATAACTCGCGAACTTCACTATTGCAAAACTATACCAGAACTAAACTTTTTGAAAATAATACGAAGGAATAGTTAAACGTTTAAGTTTCTCAGCATCCGCAACCTTAACATAAACATCGATGTGGAGAACCGTGTGACTTAACAACGTTTATTTGAAGAGTTTTATTTAACGTTTATTTGAAGAGTTTTTTAAACAAAAAGTAAACACCCACTTGAGGATAATACGAACGCTTATATTGTTTAATTTATATATATATCTTTTTTCCCATGTTTACATCACTATGATTTACCAATGTTAGCAATTTAAAATGAGCAATTTTATATGAGCATATTTAAAAGCAATTTTTTAACTTTGGTTTTGGTATATACTCGGCATATGTCAATTAATTGCTTTAATGGCACGACTTAGTTTTAAGTCAAAATGTAAAAAAGAGCATAATATTGTCTGATACATATTTACAAAATGATCGGGTTTTCTAAAAGTAAAATAAAATTTTTAGGAGTTCGACTCCTCTTCAGTGCAGAATGATCAACAGTAGTAGAGAAATGCCGGTTCTGGCTCATTTTCATTTTTCCCAACTATTTATCGCGCACTAACTTTTTAAAGTGCAAGATTCTTATATTTTTTACGCATGGTGTGCATTTTGTGATCTTTGATTTCGGGCCATTTTTTCATTACGTGCGGTGATGTAATTATTTAACGAGCTCAACTAGAGGAGGTTGAGAATAAGAGTCAAAGCTGCAATTTTTTATGCCCGTCTTAGTACCATCAAACCCAATTAAATCCGTTTGTGCTAGAGTCCCCCGTGTTGATAATTCCGCATTCTTTTCTACTTACCTTTTTTGGAAGCTCATCCCTAGCAAAAACGCCTCTAAAGTTTTTTATTTTCAGCTTTTTTACCGCCTTTATCAAATGAAAATTCGTTAGAGCCTCGTCAGGCAAAACAATTCCTTCAACATCAATCATTTTGTTATTCATTTTATTTACATTATTGTGTTGTTTTTAATCTGTAATGTCCGTGAGCCAACGTGTGAATTCCGTCTTCTAAAACAATTCTTTTATCGTCGTCAGCGCTGAGTGCAACTTTATTAATTTCTTCGGTGTAAATTTCATGCAGATGGGAACGGATGATGTTCATTTTCATTAGCTTCTGATTTTTAGTTATGAAGCAGTTTTTGAACGATCATGAGTGATTTCTTTTTGACCCCTTTGCATCTTTTGTGTTCTTTTTTATGGAGCTTGTAAGAGTACAATTTAGACCGAAGCCCAACAAGTTTTTAAATCTGCTTTCCAGCGGTTTCGTCTTTAAATAGGGAGTTTTGTCACGTGACATTTTGTCGCGGAAAAAAAATATATCGTAAGTTTTTGAAAAACTTCGTCCGAAAAACGCAACAAATGATTTTATGTAGGTGTAGAAGAATAAAAACCCACCCATGAAAATAAATAGTATATACGTATATATAGATGTTATTTTTTTTAGAAAAGGTTGCACTACAATAATTTTTTTGGGGACGTCGTATTGCTTTAGAATTGATAAAGATATTTAATTTTAAATGTTTCAGTTTTATTTATATGCAAGTAAATTAAGCTAATTCTTTCGTCCCCACATAAAAATAGATTCTGCAACTATTTATTATGCCAATCAGTTTTTTTTTTGTTTTTTTTTGATAGTCTAATAGGGTGGGTTTTTTGTTCTTTAAGTGGAGATTTTTTAAATTTCCCCCGTCTTTAGATATTTTTGTGTGCTATAAGGTATATTTGCCGTTTCTATCTAACTTGTCTAACAAATGTTGCACATGTTGAATAATATTTTTTAAGAGCTGAGATTTTATTACAAATTTTTACTTACAGTATTCTAAAAGCAGGTTTACTTTTTGTTGTTGATGTTGTTGTTGCTAACTAATTAGTTTATAGTAAGTCTTATTAATAACTGACAATTTACTTTTTATTCAATTTACCTAATTTTTAAGTTTTAAATATATATATATTTCATATATAATATATATATATATATATATATATATATATATATATATATATATATATATATATATATATATATATATATATATATATATATATATATATATATATATATATATATATATATATATATATATATATATATATATGGTAAAGCTACAGTTAAGCGGCCTAAAATAAATTTACATTTTCGCTTTTAAAAATACGTTGGAGAGTTTGAATGCATTTAATTAGAACGATAGTATGCACGCATGAGTGATTTCAAAAAAGAAATAAGTTTTAGAAGTGGAATTATATTAAGTTTAGAAGAAGTGGAATAAAAATAGTACAGTGCGCTTGATTTTAAATTACTATATCTTATATTTCTATAAAACTTAAAAAATTGTCAGGTAAATACTTGCTATTATAATACGGCTATTTTCATAGCCACATATCTCTCAAAAACACATCAGCATGAACAATTATCATATAAACTTATATTCTTTAACTATAACAAATAACTTTAGTAAATAAATAATCAAAAATAAATCTACGCATAACATATTAAAGTAACAAAGTAAAAACAATATCATAAAAATAACATAATAACAATAGAAAATGTTATATAAAAATTTCACAGTTTCAAATTCAAAAAAAAAAAAACGAAAAAAACTACTTAGAAATTTATCTACTTAGGTTTTATCTATTATTCTATGATGCTTTTAGTCTCCGCGAACGAGAGTGTAAAAAGCGTAAATGTAAATTTATATTAGGCCGCTTAACTGTAGCTTTACCATATATATATATATATATATATATATATATATATATATATATATATATATATATATATATATATATATATATATATATGTATATATATATATATATATATATATATATATATACATATATATATATATATATATATATATATAGGGGAGGGAGGGGAGCATTGGGCAGTCGGGAGGTTTGGGCACCCCCTCATTTCTCACAATCTATTACAGATATTTTTTGTTTTCTACCATTGCACTATAGTTTTATAACTGGCAACACCGCTCATCAAAAGTGTCAGTTGTCATTTAACTTGGTTGTCAAGTTACATGCGCTTAACGGTTTGTTGCGTACAAAAGTAAATATCTTGTTTGTGATTTAAAGAAAGATAACAAAGGAATCTGCAAAAAAGTGTAAGTATCTGTGTTAACTTCTTCATTTGCGTTTAATGAACATTATATTTACCTGGCAATTAGGATTCAACATTTGATAAAAATAAACTTATTCAAAATTATTTGAAAAGTGAGGTTGTGGGGAGCATTGGGCACGCAGGTTTGGGCATGCTCAATGCTCCCTCTTTTTTTAGCGTGTTTTGGTGTCATTCGTTTGTGCTTTTTTGCTATGCCCATTGGATTGAATGGTTAATCATTTCTTATCAGGACAATGCCATTTTCATTTAAAAAGAAAAATAAACGACGTGAAATCCCTAAAGATGTTATTTTGCGCACATTGGAAGAGGTTTCTAAAGGAGGAAAAATTAAAACTACTGCGATTAAATATGATATACCCAGGTCTAACCTTCAAAGATACATAAAGCAAGGTGGCGTTGTGAAAGATATTTCTTCTAAATTTGTATCATCCCAAATATTCACGAAAGATGAAGAAGAAAAAATTTCAGAATATCTTGTAACATTGTTTAAACTAAACCTTGGAATGTCAAAACTGAAGGCACGCGAATTGGTTTACGAATACGCTACTGCCATTAATAAAAAAATACCAGACAACTGGACAGAGAAGAAACTTGCATCCAAAGATTAGCTTAGGGGATTTTTTAAAAGACAACCTCAGCTTTCAATAAGGACACCAGAAGCTACCAGTCTCTCACGTGCCAAAAGTTTCAATAAGAAAAATGTTGGGGATTTTTTTGAAAATCTTAAAACTGTATATGAACGGGATCGCTTCGGCCTATCTACAATATAGACGAAACTGGATTATCAACAGTATAACAAACCCAGAAAGTGATTGCTCTCAGAGGCACCAAGCAAGTCAGCTGAAAGAGGGACACTTGTAACGATTTGCTGTGGTATTAATGAATTGGGTAACTCAATACCACTCTTTTTCATATTCCCACGGGTTAATTTCAAAACATATTTGCTAAATGATGCACCTGTTGCTTCAGATGGAGCGGGATATCCTTCAGGGTGGATGACAGCACCATGTTTTTTAAAATATATACACCATTTTGCAAAACACGCAAAACCAACGCTTTCCTCGCCAGTTCTATTGCTGCTGGACAATCACGAAAGCCATATTTTAGTACCAGTTCTTGATTTTTGCAAAGAATCAGGCATTGTTTTAATGACTTTCTCACCGCACTGCAGCCATAAACTGCAACCCCTAGACCTAACTGTCTATGGACCTCATAAAGCTTATTATAACACTGTTGCAACAGATTGGATGGTAAGCAATCCTGGCAAAACTTAAATAATTTATGAAATCCCAAAATTAGCCGCAAAAGCCATCCCACTTGCATTCAAGTTGCAAAATATTCAAAAGGGATTTGAAAAACCTGGCATTTGACCATTCAATTCAAACATTTTTTCTGATGAAGATTTTGTTTGTTCTTCTATAACTGATCGCTGCTTACCGGAAGAGAATAATGTTGCTACAGAAAAATTGATTTCCGACCAACCTATCATGGAACAGCCTTCAACAAAAGAAAATCTGAGTCTAGAAGATTGTACAAGTTCAAATACGGAAGTCACTGGGCCATCTCAAATGGAATCTCTATCTAAAAGCCAGAATAGGGGCGCTATCAATGTAACACCTGATTTAGTAAGGCCATACCCGAAAGCTGGCCCCAGGAAATTGGATGGCATGAAACGGAAGAAAGGAAAAACTAGAATATTGACAGACACACCCGAAAAAAGACTCATTGAAATGGAAGAAAAAGAAAGACAAAGAAAATATAAGATCAAAGAGCTCAACAAAAATCAAAAATGCTCTAAAAACGAGAAAAGCAGGAAGATTAGCAGTGATGATGAAATAGAAAATGTTTCCGTTTCCGACAAAGCCCTTGTTGAAATCGATTCATCGGAAGAAGATTTTGATGTAGACGATGTGAATGTTATGGATAGAAATTTCCTGGTCAATAACTTTGTGTTGGTTAAATTTAACACCAAAAAGACTGTTTATCATTATGTTGGAATAGTCGAAGAGGTTAATCACTCCATGGCAACTGTCAAATTTATGAGAGCAAGTAAGATAAGAAATACGTTTATGTTTCCTGACATCGAGGACGTAGCCAGCGTCCCCTGACATCGAGGACGTAGCCAGCGTCCATGGAGGATATAAAAACAAAATTGCCTACACCAACAACATGGATAAAACGTGGCAGCCTAAAATATAAATTTGATAAGCCTTTTTGGGTCATTCCAAATTTAAAACAAGTCTTATTAAGCCCAACATTGTGCAGTATTGATCCCAAGTGACATTGTTTAATTTTTTGTAAAGTCTATGATAAGAAAAAATGTTTGTAGTATAATTTTTAATATCAATGCTATATAATACTTAATCATAGCAGTATATTAAAACAATATTGTGCATATTAAATACAGTGCCCAAACCTCCCCTCAGGGGTGCCCAAACCTCCCAACCACCGGGAGGTTTGGGCACTTTGGACATGTGTTCAAACCTTTTGTAACTTTGCGACTAATTATAATGCTAAAACTCTTCTTAGCAATAATTACTGCCAAATATGTGTGGTAGATATATTTGAAATAAAATTTTGATTATAATAAAAATTAACAGTTTTATCAGCGTTTATGTAAAAAAGTGCCCAATGCTCCCCTACCTCCCCTAATATATGTATATGTATATATATATTTGTTCCAAATGATGGACTGAAAATCTATATTTATTTAGATAAAATGATCAATGAAAGTATTTATGATTGGTATTTGACATTAAAATCTACATCTTATGATGCAATATATTGTAGGTATTGCGTGGATTTTAATGTTAAACTGTTCTGCTGCAAGAAAGCTTTAGCCAAAAAGATAAATAGATTAGTAGACACAATCAGAAAATTAAAGAAACAACGAAAACATAACAAATTAGCATTGTCATTTGGTCAGGCTTTTTTTCCACCTGTGGCAAATTTTTCTGATAATACAGTGAATGCATCTGAAATTTCTAAAGAAAAAATACTAATAAGCGAAAACAAAATGCTTAAAAGAGAAAATAAAATTTTAAAAAGGAAAATGGAATCTATGTTGGATTTAAAAATGGATTATTTTACACATCTAAAAGATTTTGAAGATATGTCAAACAATCTAAAATTACTTATTTCAAAAAATTCTCTACTTGAAGCTGAATTGAACTTAATTAAAAAGCGTTATTGTGAAAAAGAAGAAAAGCTTAATGTTATTGAAAACAATCTAGAGCTATTAAAGTCAAAAAAAAAATCATTTAATATGAGAAATTTAAATAAAAAAACAAAATATCGTGATACTCAGTTTGAAATAAAAAAGAATGAAATAAATTCGTTAAAAAATGAAACAAAATATAAAATATCACAATTAACAAATAAAATAACAGTTATTACTTCAATTCTTGAAAATTCTGATATAAACATTTCTGAATTAAAAAATGAGAAAATAAAGCTGCAAAAAAAAGTGAGTAGTTTAAAAATTACTTTGCAAAATAAAACCAACTATATTAATGACTACAATATCAAAGATGTTATAAGTTTAGAGAAGGAAGTTGTTTCATTATATAATAAGACAAAGATTTTAAAAGAAGAGAATCAAGAACTTCAAAAATTGGTTTCTTTGTTGGATGATGAGGAAGTAATAACATTTGAAGATGGCAGAGACAGTGACGACATTCGAGAAACTATCATGAAACTTCTATCAATGAACGTGAGTATGAATAGTGTTAACGAAGTCATAAAAGTAGTATTAAACAAACTAGCCAAAAAGAACATATCTAGACTACCATCGGCTGCTGTAAATTGTAGGTTAATGCAGGAAGCTTTGATTTTAGGTCAATTTTAAGTTGCAGAAGCAATGCTTAAAAATAATTTGACAAATGAAAACTCTAATATAGGCAATTGTTTGCATGGTGATGGTACTCAGAAATACCATAAGCATTACCAAAACTTCCAAATTACTACAACTAGTGGGAAAACTTTATCATTTGGTTTGTTTGAAGTGGTTGGCAAAGATGCAGCAACTGTCTTGCAAAACTTTACTAACATAGTAGATGAGATTTGTGATGTTGTTAGCAACTCATCTACTGAAAAAGAAATCAATTTTGCTAAGTTAATAACATCGATTAAATCAACAATGTCTGATCTTTCTTCTGTTAATCCTCTTTTTAACTCACAGTTTAAAACATTAAGAGAAAAACTTTTGCCGATTGCAATTAATAACTGGGATTTGCTTTCTCCAGATGTCAAAGCAAATAAAAAGGACATCAGTAATTTTTTCTGTAAACTCCATTTGGTTGCTAATTTTCCATCTAAAACTGATAAGGTTTTGAATTCCTTTGAAAAAATTCTGCTTGAAAATGATTTTGAAACTGTTTTTGCTTTTAGTGGTAAAGAATGTGGTGCTGTAAGGTTAGTTCGTACCACATGTAAGGCATTTCATTCAAGGGGTAGTGGGGAAGCTGGTGTTGCATCATGGTTTAATTCTTTTCTTTCCTCCCGTAACGATAAATCTTTTTTTGTTCCATTTATTGGAAATCGTTTTAATATTTTATATTACAATGCAGCTGCCCTATACTATCATAAGGATGCTATAACAGAATTTCTTAATGCTTGGCCTAACCCTAATAATTTATTAAAAGCGATTAAAGAAGATATCTCAAATCTTGTATTCATAGCTGAGGTTCGTGCATTAGGTATTATTGACAAACTACTTACTGGTCCAATGTGGCGAACTATCAAATCACTTGATAGTATTTTATTTTTAAACCCCTTTCTACTTCGCTTGAAGATTAGACTTTCGTCTCTTTGTATGGATGCATCTTCTTTATTGTTTGCGAATGGAAAAATTTTTGAGGATACCAACCTTCTTCATCAAGATGAGGTTTACACCAAACTGTTTGAATGCACTCAAAATGATGACTTTGATTCTTTAACTGTGCAATCACTTGAAATTATTTTCCATGCAGTTCTTGTTATTTTGGAGCGTCAGTGTGCTGATCAGTTACCAGGTGGTAAATATTGGAATCCATCTATATCAGTTTCTGAATCTGCTTCTAATGTCCCTCTCACTAACAAAGCATCAGAAAGTGACTTTGCTATTTTGGATTTAATGGTTCGCACAAAACCCAATGCAAATGTTCAAACTCTCCAGGCTTTGACAATGTGGTCTCAGAACCAAACATTAGAATGGCTAAATAATAAAACAGATGAAGAAAGAAATCAATTACTTGAATATTCAAGAACTAAAGTAACAATAATGAAAAACAAATATCATGAAAGAAAAGAAGCTCTTAAAAAAGATAAAGCTATGCACCTTCTAGCAAAGCAAGAAGAAAAAAAATAGAGTAGAAATTAAACAACAACAAAAAAAAGTTGCAGCTTGTAATGATTTAATAAATTTAAATGTAATGGCATGGATATCATTAGAGGAAGCAGAGGAAACAGCTCTTGTTTTTCAAGACAGCGTTGATCTCAACTCCAGTCATAATGTTCAAATGCAAACAAAGATTGCTGGAGAGAGCTTTTGTTAAACTCAGCGCAATAAACGTTTGGACACCATTGAAAACCGATCGCTCTACATATACCTTGTTTTATTCTTTCGTTAAACATAGCAATAGATGCTTTATCCATAGCATCCACCACACGGTATGGAATCAGATGTCTGGAATGAATTGCAACACGTGGAAAAGGAACCTTTTCTGACTCTGGAAAGTTATTTGGTGACTTGCTATCAGGATGCATTTGAATTCGAAAAGAGTATTCATTGTAATGAAACCGATAAATATAGTTACACATTATTGCAAACTGACACAAGCATCCATCTACACCACCTCCAACTTTCAAAACAGCCTCACCAAATACTTCTGAAAAATTCTTTCCATGGAGTTTCTCAACGTGCAAGCGCATGGCAACCAAATGGCTCACTTTAATTGTTACTGGGAAATAAGACATGCATATCATGAGCTGTTTTACTTTCAGCATAAATTCAGTGCATGCTGCATAATAAACATTACCTGCAATCCCTACAACAATAGGTTTCTTGCCCTCAAACAAGCTCTGTGGAGTAACTGGTGTTGTGAAAAGTGTATCAGTTTCAACAAAACCAATGTATTCTGCATTTGTATACAAATCAGGATAAAAGGCGTCATAATACATCCTAAATCGGTCAGAAAAACGGTTTGTACCGATTGCAGCAGCGATTGGTTTGTCTATATAAGCTACTCTAGGAAAGGGCCACATCGACAAAATTTGATTTCCAAGTACGTGATCACCTGGAAGTTCAGAATTTAGAACAATTGTTATGTTATAAAGTTCGGGTGGCCAAAACAACCTCAAGCTTTTTAAGAACCATCTTTGATAGATCCAAAACCACCTGGGTTCAATGCTTGATAACCTGATGTTTAGTTCATAGCTAGGAAAAGAGTCCCATGGTCCAGTTAAATTTGTCCTGGTTAAATTTGGGATTTTAGAATAATATCTATTTTCCAAAAACACTTTTACATTGTTCAGATTAAATGCATTGAAGTATTGTGTGCTTGACGATGCATTTTTAAAACTTTTCCAAACGTTGTCACTTTCATAATATACAATTACACTAAGTGATATGCATAATAATATGGTGAAATACGAAAAGAATCGGATAATTCTCCCTTGGGTCGATTGAGGAGATATACTCTGCTTCATAATTCAAGAGTGACTAAATAAAAATGACCTGTAATTAGAAATTCTTTTAAAGTTTTATTTAATCGTTTTATCAACATTCTTTAAAAATGGTCAGCTAATATAAATTTAGTGTTTTATATTATTCTAAAAAATTCCGTTAAAAATACTTCATATTTAGATTATAATTAAACAAAATGCTCTATCTTAAAATCACAATCCAATGAAGATTTTTCTAGAAAAACAATCCTTACTACTTCCTACTAAACGCTTCAATATTACAAACTACAACTCACTTTAATGATGACTTACTTCAGACGAAAATATTAACCTGTATGAAATACACCTCAGCTTAAACATCGGTTATAAAAAACTAAAGTATTCTTTTCAGTTAAAAATAGGAGGCCAACTTATAAAACAGGTCAACTTATACACCAAAATATACGGTATATTTGTTATAAAAAAACTATTGTCAATTACACCTGATCTATATTTTTAAAGTTGATTGCAGTATCTCACCCAAAAAAGAGGTTACCTTCCGAAATTTCTAAAATCATGTACAAATAAAATTGCAATAGGTGTGTGTGAGTGTGTATGTGTGAGTGGGAGTGCACAGTTGTCAGAAGTTGTAAAAAATGCGCTAAAACTTCAAGAGACTAAGATTTTTTAATAGTTAGTAAACTAATATAAACTTGTTATTTGAAAAGCCAGTAAAAACCTTTTTCTTTAAAAAAATAAATGTTAAAAAAAATTTATTTAACAAAATCATGAAAATTTATATCTTCTGTACTGATATCAGTGCTTATAAAAATGACAAAAACTCGCAAAATATAAGCAATCACATAATTAAAAAACTAGAAAATTGACAATAAAACTGATTTGCGATGTAAGATTAAAGAAGTTTCACTGTTTTCCTGTGGTTCCTATCGGAATTTTAATGGTGAAATTCCGATGGGAACCACAGGAATTTTAGGAATCATTTTCCAAAAAACTTTTTTTTTAAAATGTCAAGATTTTTCATCAGAACTTGATATTGATTTTGATTAAATACATGTGGTTTATGAGTTTTAAAAGGTTTTATTAAAGGCAAAAAACGGCTAAATAATTTTTTTTTTTAATCTGCTCTTAAGTTATTATATAATTCTTCTTGTTTTTTGTAAATTTTCCTAAAATAGCATTACATATAATATTTGCGAACATAAAGTTTTTTAGTCATTTTTTTTAAAAAAAAGGTTTTTATTGGCTTTTCAAATCATAAAGAAGAAATTTATATCAGTTTACTATTAAAAAATTTTAGTTTCTTGAAGTTTCGGCGCATTTTTTGTGTTTTTAGCCCTCCCCTCTCCCCCATCCCTATTATAATCCACCATATATATATATATATAAATTTGAAATATATATATATATATATATATATATATTTGAAATATATATATATATATATAAATTTGAAATATATATATATATATATGTATATATATATATATATATATATATATATATATATATATATATATATATATATATATATATTGAAATTTATATATATATATATATATATATATATATATATATATATATATATATATATATATATATATATATATATATATATATACATATATATATACAGTGTCCTCAATAAAAAATGGGACAGCATGATTTTTTTAAAAAAAGCAACAAAAATTAAATTTTTGTCAAATATTTTTTAACTTTTTTTAAAATATGTCAAATAATTACTTCTATTACACAATATTTTTCATTAAAAACAAAAAAAAGTCAATAAAACAGTTAGACTTATAACAAAACAACGGAATTAGTAAAAATCAACTAAAATAGGAAAATTCAACTTTTTTAAAAAAGAATGGTAAAATTGAGTATGTTTTCTAATTTTTTACATCTATGTTGTTTAACATAGAATGCTTTATGCAATTACATTTTCCCTTGATACAACTAAATAGAAATTAAATCAGTTTTAAGCATAATATTCATTTTTAATACTTGGTTGTATAACCTTTTGCATCAATAACCGCTTGGCATCTATGGGGCATGCTTTCAACTAGTTTTGTTAACAAGCTAACTTCCAGTGAGTTCCAACCTTTTAAAAGTGTCAAAAATAATTCATCTTCATTACAAGGTTTTCTGTCTTTTAGTTTAGAATCTAATATAGACCACAGGTTCTCAATTGGATTAAGATCAGGTGATTGTGCCGGCCTCTCAAAGGTAGGTATACCAGCCTTTTGTATATATCTTTTATTTTTTTTTGCTGTATGCTTTGGGTTATTGTCTTGCTGAAATATATAGTTTCCATCTGGAAATAGATGTGTTATACTAGGTTTTAATTGGTTAACTAAAATACAATGGTACTTATGTTGATCCATAATTCCTTCAACTCTGTACAAGTTTCCCACACCATGAGCAGCAAATGCACCCCAAACCATGATTTTTTTGTCATGCTTTACTGTGGCACGTGTGCACTCTGGATTATATGGTTCACCTTTTTTTTTCCAAATTCTTCCTCGATCACCATATTGTAGCACAAAAGGTGATTCATCTGTCCATATGACACGTTTCCATTGATCTGAAGTCCAGCTTAAATGATCTCTACACCATTTTAATCTCTTAACACGATTTTTCTCGTTTATAAAAGGCTTTTTTGTTTGCCACCCTGAAGTAAACTCTTCACCTTTCTTTATTCTTGCAACAATTGTATTGTTACATAAGTGTTCAAGGTTTAAATTTTGTTTTATGTGACTCACTGATATCCTACGATTCTTCATCACTTCCCTAACAATCAATCGATCTTCTCTTTCTGTCGTTTTTCGCTTTCTTCCTGACCCTGACTTTCTGCTAATTGAATTTTGAGAAATAAATCTGGACACAACTCTTTGAACTGTAGATTTACAACATCCAACTTGTTTGGAAATTTTACGCAAAGGCCAATCTGCATTGTGCATTTGAATTATTCTTCCTTTATCAAAGTCTGAAACGTGTTTTTTCCTAAGTTGGTAAATATGAATTTTAACTGATAAACAAATGATATAGTTCCAACTAAATACCAAAATACTATAAGTATGAATGTCTTATACCTATTTAATGATTGAATTTTTGTAGTAGTAGAATCAAAAGCATTTAACTTTGCCATTGTTGCCATTTAATTATATTTTCTAATTATATAAAATTGTTAAAAAAATTAATTTAAATAAAATAATATAAACTTTTTTTAGTCAAAATGTCATTTTGAAAAGTTAAAAAGAACTTTACTTTGCAAAAAAACAATATAAAATTACATGTAACACTTTATAATGAGGAAAGCTTTAATCGGAAATATAAAATACAATGTTAAAGATACCCTTTTTTACCTGTTGTTAATTTGAGGGCCCACCTCCTTTTTTTTCAATTTCTTTTCATTTTAAATATTAAAATAGTGTAAATATATTAAGTATCTAACATTGAAAACCAAAAATTTTTAAACATTTAATGGTACAATCAACTTTACTTTATTATAAAAAATGTTTACAATTTTTTCATTTATGTTAGATTTCGAACAATTCTGCAGTTTAGTTGAATTACAAAAGTTAAATCAATTATTTTTGTTTTTTTATTAAATAGTATAGTTCATTATTTGTTCTAATTTTATAATTAAGAAAAAAAAATTTAAAATAATTGATACAACAATGATTTTTATGGCTTTTAACAAAAAAGTCATGCTGTCCCATTTTTTTTTGAGGACACTGTATATATATATATATATATATATATATATATATATTTGAGCAATACTAATAATTTTTTTTTTCTTTTCTTTTTAGTTTACAATTATTAATCGTAATACAACAATATAACAATACATAAACTTGGTATCTGAAAGAAGATCCAAAAGATCTTGTCGTCAGAACCATTTAAAATATATCAAACGTGTATATATAATAAAATAAAAATACAATTGATTTAATAACTAGTAACAATGTAGAACTAACAAAAACTGAAAATAATTTTACAAATTATCCAGAGTGAAATAATTTTTCATTTCAAAAATATTTATATATATTGCCAGTAGAAAGAATATAGTTTTTTAATTTAGTTTTAAAAAATGAAAATGAAATTGACAAATCAAAATTTGGGACAACAATTTTGTTCCACAAATATGGTGCTCGATAGTTTATGCAAAATTGATTAAACTTTGTTTGACTAAAGGGTTCAAGTGATAAATTATTATTTCGTAAAGGATATTTGGTTATAGTTTTATGGGTAAAAAGATCTTTAAAAATCGACAATGGTTGTTCACTTTTACAACGAAACATAAAACATAAGATATTATAGACATTAAGTTCGTAGACGTTGAGTGCTTTAACGCTTTTAAATAAAATATTTGAATGAGAGAAACGATTTTTAAAACATATTATACGCATTGCGTGTTTCTGACGACGGTAAAGATTTCGCAACTTACTTTTAGAGGTACTTCCCCAAACAATATTTGCATAATTTAAATAGCTATGAATAAATGAGTAGTAGAGTTGAATTAAATTTTGTTTACTTAGATAGTATCTGACTTTACATAGAATTCCAATACTTTTTGCCAATTTAGTAGAAATAAAGTCGATATGATACTTCCATGTAATATTTTCATCAATGTAAATGCCTAAAAATTTTGTGACCGACTCCTTTTTTATTTCAATTTTATCAATAAAAAGTTTAGGTAAATTACTTGGTAAAAAACGCTTTTTTGCGAGAGAGTGGAAAAGGGTCCATTTTGTTTTGTCAATGTTTAAAGTTAACTTGTTACACTTAAACCAGTTGGAGATGTGATTGAGTTCTTTATTCATATTTGAAAAAAGCTCATAAGTGTCACTGTTTGACAGAAATAAATTAGTATCGTCGGCAAACATGATACTCATAAGGTTAGAAGCTTTATTTAAATCATTTATATAGACTAGAAACAAAAGTGGACCTAGAATAGAACCCTGTGGACAATCACATTTTATGTCAATTAATTTTTTCTTTTGAAAATAATCACCATAGGAAACTAATTGTTTTCTATTTGTCAAGTAACTTTTATACCATTTTATTAATTTGCCATTAATTCCGTAAAATTTGAGTTTTTTAAGTAGAATTTTGTGATCGACCGTGTCAAATGCTTTTGATAGGTCAATGAAAATACCTAGTGTATATTGTGATCTACCAAATGAATTGGAGACTTCACGAATGAACTGTGTAATGGCTTGTTCAGTTGAACAATTTTTTTTAAAACCAAATTGATTTTTATATAGAAGTTTATTTAGATTAAGATAATTGTATGTTCTATTGTATATAATTCTTTCTAAAATTTTCGAGAAGGTTTAAAAAACCGAGATAGGGCGATAATTACTAATATTTGATTTTTTTCCTTCTTTGTAAATTGGAGTAACTTTAGCTATTTTTAATTGGTTGGGGAAAACACCTTGCTGTATAGATGCCCTGAAGACTTTATAAAGAATACATTTTAAATTTTCAAAGCAATCTATGACCATTTACTTCGTCCGCACCCGTAGCTTTGTTTCTTTTGAGAGATTTGTTAGCTCTTTCAAACTCATCAAAAGATAAGTCAGTATATAAATTATCTACAGAAAACGAATTGTTTATAGGCTCTAGGAAATCACTAAACGTTTTTTCCGTAATAGGAATCTTAATTGCCAATTTAGTTCCTACATCAATGAAATATTTATTAAACTCGTTTGCAATTTCGTTTGGTTCATATTTGTTTTATTTATTTTAATTACTTTAGGGAGGGAATTTGAATTTTTTTTTTGTTTTCCTGTTATTTCTTTTAACGTTCTCCAAGTATTTTTTGTGTCGTTTTTAAATTTACAAATTAAATTTGAATAATAATTTTTTTTTTAGTTTTTTACGAATTTTTTCAAATAAATGTTGGTAATTTTTATATTTTTGATGGTTTTCATCTGATTTTGTTTTTAAATATTTTATATATAGTTTCTGTTTGATTTTAGAGGATTTTCTAAGTCCTTTGGTGATCCATGGACTATTCAAGTTTTTTTTTTGTTATTTGTACACAAAGTGGAAAGTTTGCATTGTATATTGAGAAGAACGTATCAAAGAATTTATTATATATTGTATTTGCGTCATCACTAAAGTTAATATGTTTCCAATGCAGAAGTGATAATTGGTATTGAAAGGATTTTATATTGTTCTCGTTGAAGACACGTTTTTTTATTACATTTTGTCTTTCGTGGTTATTAGAGGATACAGTATGGATTGTTAGAAAAATGGGGAAATGATCGGATATGTCAGTTTTTATAATTCCTTTTTGTAATTTCTTATTATAACCCAGCAAACATCGGGTCTAAAAAAGATGTCTTTTAGAGGTATAAAAAACGTCTAATACGTCTAAAAGACATATTTAAGACGTCTTTTTTAGACTAAATGTTTGCTGGGAAATATTTGTGGTAAAAATATTATCAATCAACCTCGTTGAATTTTTGGTTATTCAAGTAGGGCGATTGATTAAAGGAAGCGCTCCTGCCATAAATATTTTATCATAAAAACTTTTTACTTTTTTATCTTTACCAAGTTTCTGTTAGACAAATTATATTAAAAATGTTTTCAGTTTCATCTAAAAAATCACAAAACTTTTCAAAATTTTTATTAAGACTTCACAGTGGTCCGTTTGGGCTGTTTTGCGGACAAATTTATATAACTATTTGAAGGCAGGTCAAAATTGCCTCAGATTTATATTATAAAGTTGCGGCCTATGTGTTAACATCAGGGTAGCAATCGTGCAAAAAATGGGGTGCTGATCCGCCCAGGGCGTCACTTTTTTATGGGTGTTAAAAAAAAAAAAAAAATTCTTCTTTCTAGTTTTTAAATTTCCTAACAGCACTACCTCCTTCCTTTACTTGCTTGTATTTTTCATAAAGGAGCGGCGAAAACCATTTTCCAACCCCTGCAATTACTGTGTATGCAGCCTAAATTTTTACGCCGAATCAAACTTTTTAATTATGTAATTTTGTAAACCATAAATAATGATTTGTATTTACAAAATAAAAATATTGTATAGTATTTTATTTATGTTGCGTAGTTATAACTACAACTATTCATGCAAGCTATAGCTTGCATTAAACACAGGAATTAGGTAATGACATTCATCACTGAATTAAAACTTCCTATTTACGAATTCTAGCAATAGTTTATATTGAATTAAAACCCTCAAAAATTAACATTAAAAGCCATATATAACAATTAACAATAAAAACTGTTTAACCACATTTTCGTCGCCAAATGGGTTAAAGCTTTTTAAAATAAAATTATTCAATTCAGAATAAGAACAAACATTAAACACTGAACACGATAAAAACAATTTAGTAAAAGTATATTACTTTGTTTCTGGTAATTTCTCCGTTCAATATGGTTCTCTATACAGAACAAGAAGTTTTTTACTTTTACTTTTAAACTCTAATGCAGATGGAAACAACTTAATATGGGAACAAATATCTCCAAACTCAGATTTTTCACAGAGGCCTCTTATGCTTCAAATGGGAAAAGAATCACGTGAGAATGCACAATCTTTAACCGTTTTTAATGCGGATATAAAAACAATGAAGGAGGAAGGTTTCATTATTATCTTCAACGGACAATATTTGAATATTAAAGTAAACATTGTTGCAGACAGTTTTGACAGAAAAGCATCAAATATATTTCAGGGCCTTGGAGGTGCTTACTGTGATCTTTGTGATTTATCTAAGGAACAATGTGAAGATATATGTACAATTGAACAGGGATTCGTTATAAATAGAGACATTTAAACCATGGAGCAGATATTTTTGGATTTAGTTCAAGAAGACGGCTCTTTAACTAAAAAGTCAAAGGATTATGATGTTCGCCATGGACAAACAGCAAGTCCAATAGCTGGATCTAACGTAAGGTCTGTACAAGTACTCCATGCATTACTCCGTGGATTTGACCACTTTATGAAAGTTGTGGTTCATTTATCTGCAGGAGTTCACGCATGGACAGAGTCTGAGACAGCCAGTACTACGCACTTCCTTGAAATAGAGAAAAAAAATATACAGGAGTTAGTTGGAAAAAAAACAGGTATCAAGTGGGATTTTGCAGATTCATCAGGTCAAGGGGGTAGTACTACAACTGGCAACGTTGCTAGAAATCTTCTTTATAATGAGAAAAATAGAAAACTGATTACTGACTACATTTCAAATAAACATGCCAGAATGTTAGCAGAGCAGTACGGTTTCTTGTTGTCTAATATTATTCGTGCTATGTCATCTAGTCAGAAAATTAACATAAAAAAATATAGAGATATATGTAAGGAGACAAACATTCTTCTTCGACAAGAAATGCCCTGGGTTAGTTTGACACCGACTATTCATAAGTTATTAGGACATACTTGGGAGCTTATTGAGTTAAATAATGATACAGGACTTAAATCATGGAGCGAGGAAGGCATGGAGGCCAACAACAAACAACTTAGAATATTTAGAGAAAAACTATCAAGAAAAACAAATCAGTTGCAGAACTTGGAAGATTGTTTTAAAAGACTCTGGGTGGGCTCTGACCCTTTAGTTACCGAGCAAAGGAACAAAGGTCGATTACAATGCAAATTGTGTAGTGAGATAGGGCATAGTAAAAAAACATGTTTCAAAGTACATGAAAATGACATTGTTAATACTTTGTTTATGTAAAATAAAAAAATTAAACTTGAGCGTTTGCTATTTTTTTAGTCTTTTTAAAAGTTTAGATAAAATAACTTGTGCATTATGCTTAAAGAAACAATTAAACATAGTTTTTATAACCACAAATAACTTAAAAACCGGGTGTTTGGTAAATATATGTGGCATACCAAAACAATGGCAACAGTATGAAGTTTCTAAATAATATATGGTTTAGTATTACCAAATTTCCGGTTTTTGAGATATTTGAGGAAGTATACAAAATTTAAGAGATTTTTTTTTGCAGAAACTGACTTTTGCATTAAATTTTTTTAAAAGAAATGAAATTTTTTTATTAATAACGTTAAAAAAAAAAAAGGAGTTAATACTTTTATTTTGTTCATTCAATTTCGTGAGAAATGAAATATTTTTTTTAATTTTTGTTTATAAATCTGCTGCATATAATTAAAACTAGAAAATGTATGTGAAAAATCTAACTCTGCGGTGTGAACGTTTTTTTTACATGTTTTTTAAAACTTTGAAAGGTTGTCATTTCTTAACCAGGCATGATAATCACCTCTAGTCTTTTCCATTTAAGTCGAATTTTATTGTAGTTTCAAAAAATCATAAAAAAATTTTAGTCCAGAAATATAGATTTTTTCATTTTGTCCACCATTTGGACCACTGTGGACTTCTAATATTTATGTGAAGGATTCTGATTTTTTGATTTTCAGTGCCATTTTTATTAAGAAATTCTTTTAACTTGTTGGGATAAAGATAAGAACAACATGTGTTCACATCGTTAAAAAAGTTTACATCTGGATCGGAATTAAGATTTGATTTTAAGAATTTATCATGAAAATTAAAAGTAAAGGATTCGTACTCATCCATGTTTGTTTTTAAATTTGATTATAGAATATTAAAAGAATTCCTTTATAGTTGTTAGTGGGTTGGGTTAACCCATGGGTTGGGTTGGGTTGGGTTGGGTTGAGGAAGTATAACCCACTGATAACCCACGCCTTAGCTGCATTTTCATTGTATTTTCGCCGTTTCACCGTTATGTTTATTTCATTATTTGCGCTTAAGATTTAACGATTTGCTATCGAATGACGCAGTTTTATTAAAGCCAACCGTCGAATTGACGTCAACACATCGATATCCAGGCCGCTGTATTAATGTAAAAAAAAAAAATGTATAATAATTAGTGTAATAAAAAACTGCTCTTGCGTCATCGAAAGCATAATTACTTTCGATGACGCAAGAGCAGTTTTTTACAATTAGCGATTAGAGCGTTTTTTTCTGCGTGAATGACGTCATATAGCAAATTCATCGCTGAGTACGGCTATATAAACAGCATAAAATTAAATTAAAAGCATCATAATAATTCAAACTAAGCATGATGGCGAATGCCGATGAATTAGAAAATAAATTGAAACGTTACCCCAATAATTATTTATTCAAACCGTACGAGGCTGCAAAATCTGCGATTTGGGATAGGTTTACTTTAACATTTGAAAAGCGTGACGTTGCCGGAAATGGAGAGCCATCGAGTGTTGAATTGAAATATTTCTTTGCGTGTACCGTATGCAAAAAAGTCTGCTGATGGTCTAAGCTGCTTTGGCACAAAAAATCTCATAAATCATGCAAAATTATGCGGCACGAAGGACAGCAAACAACTGCAGATTCGTCAATGTTTCGCGTTAAAGTGTCAATTGACAAAAGATGACTGTGACCTTATGAAAAGAAAAGAAGTAGAATTCTGTGCTGATGGTTTTCATTCTTTTCGATCTGTCGAACACGATGGTTTTAAGAGACTGCTTCAAACATGTGTTGACTTTGGCGCCAAGTATGGAAAATTTGACATCACTGACGCTCTAGTCAAACGTGAAACTATAACGCAAGCTACACGGCTACAAGCTGCAGAAATAAAGAAGAGAATAATAGACGCTATTAAGGAGCCTATCGAAGATGGAACAATTTCACTGTGTCTCGACTTGTACACTGACGACTACAGGAAAAAAGCGTACCTTGATGTTCATGCTTCGTGGATTGACCGACAATTTTGCGTACAACATGCATCGTTGGCCATTCGCCACTTTGGGACTGAAGCTCACACGGGTGTCAACATATCAACTGCGTTGAATACCATCTTCGCTGAATATGCTTTGCCAGAAAAGGATACGCCAGTAACAACTGACCACGGATCGAACGTCGTAGCAGCATTGAAGAACAGTGTTCGACTTGACTGCATGTGCCACCGTTTACACACGGTCCTCACCAGTGCATGGAAAGACACAATGGCCGAAGAACCCGAGGCTGCTACCTATGAATCTGCCGTTTCTGACCTCTGTCGTTGCGTCAAGCAAGCTACTGGCATACAGGTAAATGTTTACAACTCATGTTGCTTATAAGTAGTTTACCTCGTTCTGCGATGACAGCGTATGTCTGTGTTATACATGAACAATAATAATATGTTGTTACATTTTTTATTGCAAAAATTACATTATTATATTTTTATTAGTTTTTTATTGTTGGTGCCGCTAATGCTATGTTGTTGTAGTGACTGTTGTTGTTGTTGTTACGTTGTAACTTATATATTGTTAATAATAATTATTGTAGGAACAACTACCAAAGTCACTAAAGCATGGAGGTGACACTAGACCGTGGATATCCATGTTTCGCCGAGCCGACTCTGTGGAAGACAGCTATGACGCACTCGTCGTTATTCTGACAAACAAGGACAAGCTATCGACAATCGCCAATGTCAGCAGAAAAGTTAACCGCGAAATTCGTGATGTGACTGACGGCATAAAAGATATATTTGAAGGTATGGAGAAGGTTACTGAACCAACTATGCAACTAGTAGTTCCGTCTTACTACCTACTGATTAAGCGGCTTCAACCTGCACCAGGATTGACAACAGCAGCAGCAACATTTCGGCAAAAACTCATTAAATACTTAGATTTAAAGTTTTGGACATCTATTAAAGCAATGCATTGGCTATCTTGTTTCCTAGATCCCTCTTTCAGAAATTTTGCATTTATACCTAATGTGACGGCGGCTGACAAAAGATTTAAGCGTGACTTGCTCAATGACGTCGATCAGTGGCTTCTGGCTGAAATGCAGCCCGCTGCTACACAAATTGCCAGGAAAGCAGCAGCAGAAGAATTGATGGAACAAGGTGTCCAACTCCAATTGGAAGCGCCAGCAAAGAAGAGAAGAACGGACCCGTTTGATGAGCTGCGAACAATGCAGTCAACGCGAGATCGGCCACAGACGCATGACGCGCAATTACATAATGAAGCAACAGTGCTACAGGAGACTTGCCAACATGAACTGTCCAGCTACAAGAGTTTTCGTGTTACTGCTGCGTGCAAGAATCCCGTAACCTTCTGGAAGGACAACGCAGCCGATTATCCCATTCTAGCAGCAACATCTCGCAGACTATACTGCATATCAGCAAGCTCTGCGCAGCCAGAAAGAGACTTTTCTTCTGTTGGGCACTCCATTACAGACACAAGTCGCAACTATCACCGGCTAACGTAGAAGCTATCGAATTAGTACGCTGGGGAATGCGAAATGACATGTTTCACTAATATAGTGCTCATTTATGTTAAAGCTGTTCTTTGTTAGTTTGCTTACTAACACATATAGTGACAGTAACTGAGTAACAACATATTACTTGTATCTAATATGGTTGTATAGGCTAGAATGTATTAAAATGTCGCCAATTTAACGGTATAATTATACATGTTTGCATGCACTCCGTGGGTCAACCCATGGGTTGGGTTGGGTTCATGTGGCAGTGGGTTGGGTTGGGTTGGGTTCAATTTTCTTAACCCACTAACAACTCAAGTTATAGGTCACGCGTAATTAATTTATTGTAAGTTACTTTAGCAAACTTACCTTTAGCTCTCATTTCTTTCGCTTCTTTGAAAAGCTTTCTTCGTAAATCCATTGTAAAATCGCTAAAGTCTTCATTAACGTACAACCGCTCGTTCCAAAGCTTCATCGTCGTATATTTGTTCAACACTAGGGCTTTGTCTTTGTAGTTTTGAAATCGAACAATTATTGATCTGTTTTTTCCTGTTTCTTTTCCAACTCGATGGGCTCTATCTATTAAAATTTTTTCCTGTATATTAGGCTTTGTATTGAGGAACTCTTTGATTTTTTGCTCACTTTCTTCCCAAGTTTCATTAGCTTTTTCTTTAATCCCAACAAATCTCAAGTTATTTCTACGGCTTCTGTCTTCTAGTTCTGCTATTTTCTCTTTTATGTTATTGTTTTCATTTTCAATAATACTTAAATTTGGTGATTTTTTCGACTCTGTTTTTTTTAATTCTGTTAGTTCAATTATTATTTTATCATAGTTTTTACTTATAAAATCGACAGGTTTCTGTACCTCAGATAATTCTTTTTTTAACTTAAAGTTTTCATCTTTTAAGTTGTTAAATTTAATTTCCATTTTTTCAATCCGATCATTAAAAATTTTCATTATTGTATTCTCATGGTTTTCAAGGATTTTTCTAAGTTGTGCTGGTGCACCGTTCGCGGTGAAATTCAGAGGTGAAAAAAAATTCTGGAAATACTGGATTATATATATATATATATATATATATATATATATATATATATATATATATATATATATATATATATATATATATATATATATATATATATATATATTCAGCATATAGTTTAAACTTACCTTTTCTGAATGTTTATATATTCAATATTGTTATTAATAATTTCGCAAAGTATAAAGAGAAAATTAAAATCATTCTTAGTGTGGACAATGCACTATGGTCGGAAACATCACTTTTCTTGGCCAAAAGTCAATATGTTTACACTCACGAAATATGTTTTTGTTTTTTTAAATATAGTAGTCAACACTCCAAAACAACCAAAAACTAATTTTGTTGTTGTAATATGCAATTCACCGTTATTCGGTGAGTCATCGAAGTTGAATTTGTTTGCTTTATTTGTAAACAGAATTGCGTTCGGTGTTTTATAGTGCTTACTTCAATTGCTTGTTAAAGCTGAAAACAAAGCGTGTTAAATAAAAGTTTAAATGGAAAACGAAGGTGATGGTAAGTTTATTAATTTTGTAAAATATAATACTCAAAAATTGGATACTCTAAAAAATAAAATAACGTTTTCAAAAAGTCTTTAACATTTTGGAATTTATTTTATTTTTTAAGTTTGAGTAAGCTTAACACATTTTGTTTAGGAGTGTTAAGCATAAGATTAAAAACCAAAACATAGTCTATAGAAATAACCCTGGTCTGGCAATGTCTTTGTTTGAACCTAAAATCCCGTAAATTTGCATCACGTGATCAATGTAGATGCAAAACAAACAAAACTTTTTACGTTTTATAATAAAATCTTAAAACCTTAGACCTTGTTGTGTTTATTATTATTTATTTATGGTATCAGAAGAAAGTTTTTTAAAAACTGTTACTCTATCATTATGCCAGGAAAGAACTGTGCTTTCCCTGGATGCGGAGTTTCTTGTTCTTATAAGTATAAAGGAATTAGCATATTTCAAATTCCGATGAGAAATGATGAATTTCATTCAAACTGGAGGAAAGAAATAGTTAATGTTTTGTTTAAATACCGTGTTGCAGATAAAGATTTGAAAGATCGAGTAGCTGCAGGAAAAATTTACATTTGCGAAAGACATTTTTCTACAGATGATATTGAATTAACAAGTAAGGATTTAAATAAATAAAAAATTGTCACAATTAATAAAAATTTAAAAATTAATACAAATATTTACATTACCTATCATACAGAAAAAAAATCCACAATTAATAAAACCTTTGGTTTTTTATATTTTAGAGAACAAAAGAAAAACTTTAAAGCTACTTGCGATACCAACTAAAAACTTACCGAAAAAATCTCACGAGAAATCACAACACCCAGAACGTAAACATCAACACATTGTACAAGATAGGGCAAGTGATAAAATTTTAAACTCAAAATGTTACAAAAGTTTCTTGGAATTTAAAAATAGAGCAAATAAACTCAAATTAACAGATAATTGGATGGTAACTCATCATGAGAAAACAACATCATTCAAAAAATTTACAAAGCCTTTCTTGGTTCCTACTTATGAAATCATTGTTGATGAATCTTTAGTCTATAGTTGCGTTGTCCTTGGTTGGGTCCTTCAGAGTGACCATTTTTTCATAAAACAATATTTAGGAAGTATGAATAATGTCTTTATCTCTGACTTAATAACTGAAATAGAGAAGTTTAAAGTTTGCCTTGGATTAACAAATGTTACCTCAAGTGAACTTGTATGTCATTATGTTTCAACTGAAATTAGTTCAACTGTCTTGCAAGCAGGACTCTCAGTCCACAAGCATTATTTAAGACCTAAAAATTGTGACATCCTTTGTTCTTTATCATCAGAAAGTAGTATTTGTAGCAAATGTTCTAACTTTGAAAAAAAATTTTACAAACAGTTAGCACAAAAAAACAAAACCTCAACTATTCCTGCAAAAAAGAATGCTCTTTTAAAAACCACTCATCCAAACAAAATTATGTTAGCCTTAAAAGAAAAAAGACTCCAATGCAAGGAATTAACAAAAACAATAGAAAAAATGAAAAATGAAATTGTATCAAAATCAATAGCTGTGCCATCTAACATTAGTGATGAAGTATTAGAAATTATGAGATTAGATAATAACGAAGTATCCCCATTTATGAAAATGTTATGGAAGCAACAACAAAATTTTTTTTCTAATCCAATTTCAAAGATGAGATATCATCCAATGATAATTAGGTTTTGTTTATCATTAGCAATGAAGTCTGCATCTGCTTATGATGAATTGCAATCTGCCAAAATATTAAAATTTCCAAGTCTCAGAACACTTAGAGATTACAAAAATGCCATAAAACCTTGTGTGGGTTTTAATACTTCAGTCATAGATGAACTTCTGCATAAAAATTCTAATCTAATTGGTTACCAGAGATTTGTTTGTCTTTCTTTTGATGAAATCAAGATTCAAGAGGACTTAGTTTTTGACAAATATACAGATGAACTTATTGGATATGTAGACCTTGGCGATTCAAATATCAACTACAGTACTTTTTCAGATTCAAGTGCACTTGCAACTCATGCTCTTATTTATTATCTAAGAGGCATAGCATCTGATTTAAAATTTAGTCTAGCTTATTTTGCTACAAGAGGTGTTACATCAAATCAGCTTATGATGACCTTTTGGAAAGCTGTTTTAATTCTGGAGTTAACATGTGATCTTCATGTTATTGCAGCAGTTTCAGATGGGGCATCTACCAACCGAAAGTTTTATCGAATGCATAAAATGATGGATGGGTTGGTTGATAATGAAGTAACATATCATACAATAAATCTATTTGCAAATGATAGATTTATTTGGTTTTTTGCTGATGCTCCTCACCTTATAAAAACTTTGAGAAATTGTCTTTACCATTCAGGTAAAATTTCCCCTATATTTTAAATGTTTGTGTAAATATGTCTTTGTATTAATATTTTTTTTGTAAGTATGTTTATCTGTTCATATATCTTTGTTTAATTTTTGTTTTTGTAAATGCATACATGAATTAATTGCATATTAGTATGTAAAAGTTTAAAAAAAAAATTGTTAAAATATTTGTACTGAATCGTTAATATCATTTGGAAGACTTTATGAATTTATTATTCTCTTTATTAGGCTTAAGTGGAACTTTTACACGTCATATGTGGAATGGAAATGATATTGTTTGGTATCATTTTAAAAAGCTATATGACGACGAACTAGGGCGTAGTTTAAAACTTATTCCAAAACTTACGTCTAATCAT
The DNA here is from genome assembly GCF_058129835.1 of Hydra viridissima. Lineage (NCBI taxonomy): Eukaryota > Metazoa > Cnidaria > Hydrozoa > Anthoathecata > Hydridae > Hydra > Hydra viridissima. The sequence goes on from NW_028324303.1 coordinate 11,511,694, forward strand.
TTTAACTTGACACCATTTTCAGTAATGAATGTTCGATTGGCTACCCAAGTATTAAGTGAAACAGTGTCTAATGTCATTGAAAATTATTACCCTGCTTATATGCATAAAACTGCAGAATTGTGTAAGTTTGCTGATAAATTTTTTGATTGTATGAATGTACGAAACCATTCAGAAAGTTTAACAAAGCGTAAGTTGTTTTTGGAGCCATATAAAAATGTTAATGATGATCGATTTACTTGGTTAAAAGAAAATTTTCTAAATTATTTAAAACTTTGGAAAGATAATGTTTCTAAACGTGTTGGTGACTTCTCAAATGATGAACGAGAGAGAATGTTTTTGTCTTCCCAAACATATGAAGGCCTTAGAATTACTTCAAATTCTCTTATTGAGGTAACAAAATACTTATTAAATACTGGAATGCCTTATGTTCTTAGTGAGCGTTTCAATCAAGATGTTTTAGAGGAACATTTTGGAAGACATCGTAGTTTAGGAAGAAGAAATGATAATCCTACCATACATCAGTTTGGTTATCAGTCAAATACATTGAGAATGCAGCGCTCAGTTGTGCCTGTTACTGGTAACACAAAAGGTGCTCATAAAACAAAACGTGTACCATCTTGGACAATTGTTGATGAAACTCCGCTTAAGAAACGTTAAGATAAATAACTTGCTTTCTCTATATGAAAAATGCTAAAGAGCATTAAGGTGACACAAACTTTTTATTATAAGACTTCTTAAGCTGTGTTTGGACATACAAATACATTTACAATAAGTAAAGAGATTTTCTTAATTAATAAAAATAGATAAATTTTTTTTTTGTTTTTTTAAAAAACTTGCTTTTCTTTGCATATTAATTTTTGTATTTCTTTATTCTCTTTATTCTTGTAAACAAAGTTTCTGAGATGCTTTTTTGATTGTTTTACGCAAAGATTTTACTTTTTTCTTCTCTTTGTGCAACTGAACAATATCTTTAGCTAATGAAAATGAGCGTATGCGAAGATAAAGTTTAAGCATATTTTCTAAAATGTTATTAGCCAGATCACTATAAGAAACAGAGTTTTCATTTTCAGATGTTTCAACCATGTTACTATACAGACTTATAATTTCTCTGTCTCCCATCAATGAGCTAACCATTTTAGCAACATCAATTCTTTTAAGGTTGCTTTGGCTAGTTTCTCTCCAAAACAAACCTTCAGCTAAAATAAAAATGTTCTGACACTCTTTTGTTACAGCAGTTAAACCAATTAATTTTTGATCAATGAATGTATCTGCTGTAAATTTTTTAAGTATTTCTATTGTGTCTTGAATAATTTTGGAATTATAGTTTTTATTGTTTCTTGTTTTTTTTATAAATTTGTGTACAACATAACCAGCTAAATACTGCAATCCATCTAGCTCTTGTGCACTTATTGGTTTTGTTGTGTTTTCTTCATGAGCAGTGTTTTATTGTTTTTTACAAAAACTCAAAATATGATTTCCAATATGAAGGACTAATAAAGCACATAAACGTTTATCCAAATTTAAAATATAATTATGGGCAGAAAGAACAATGCTTGAATAAAACTTTGATAAAAATATCTCAGCATTTCCCGATGATCTGAATTCAGCTGTTAACTTGGTTACTTCATTGTACAGGTTTTCATTGAATTCAAAATTATAATCCTTAATTGCCCTTCTCATCTTTTCTGGGTAACAAGTGTCATAAAATAAAGTATTTTGCACATCCTTCACAATATCAGAAAACATGGTAATTGTTAAATGATCTAATTTTTCCTCCTTTGGTGCATCACTAAACGATGGGTGTGCTGAATTTATGTGTCTTTTTAAACCTCCTTTAGACTTGCAAATTTGTCCACATGTAATACATGAAATTTCCTCGGAAGAAATCACCTGGAAAGTAAAAGTAATTTCATCGGTAAATTAAATATTATATATATATATATATATAAATATATATATATATATATAAATATATATATATAATATATATATATATATATATATATATATATATATATATATATATATATATATATATATATATATATATATATATATATATATATATATATATATAAAACACATCAATTATGTTGGATGTTTACTTTCTTTGAAAAACCTTGAGATTAAATTTATATAACAAGAAAGAATTGCACACCTTTTCAAATGCTTTATTGATATCCACTTCAAATATTTTATCTAAGAGATCTTCATCTAAATTACCAAGTTTAACTAAATTAAGATTCTCTAGAAATGCTTCAGAATTCGCCATTTAAGAAATTTTCTTGCATCTACATTGATCACGTGACTAATGTTTTTAATTTTTTAAGTTGAGAAAAATAACAATAGCGGAGAACAATAGATTGCCAGACCAGGGTTATTTCTATAGACTATGACCAAAATGACTTTGAAGTGTTTAGTTTTTGAAAATATTTCTCAAATCTCGATTTGCGGTTTTTTGCGGTTTTTGAGTAAATTCTTTTTTTTCAGTCGTCATTTGTTTACAGAACTCAGCAGTTTTTGATAGTTGGTTGACCCAGCAGAAGAAAGGAAAAAATAAGGACGCACTAATAAATTATTTTACACAAAAATGTGGAGCCGATAAAATTTCAGATGAATGCTATAAATATTTAACAGAAAAAGCACGCATGCTTAACAATAATTTGTCTGCAAAGTGGGAAAAGTGTCATAGAAGATTAGATGATTTTCAAATTAAATATTCTGGCTGGCTTTGTTCAGAAACTGTAATAAACAGGCAAATGAATTTAGAAATCGCTTCCACAGAGACTCAATGCACAGTAGAACTAAGCCCAGATGAAAAAATTGTAATTAATTGAAATACTCTGAAAAATCTGAACGAAGTAAGAGGAGACAAGCAGCAAACCTCTCGATGTCAGAACACAACGAAACCTGTTAGTTCGAGCAGCATCAATTTCTGCTCGAAAACAAGGACAAGTAGATTTAGCAGTTGTTTTAAAAGAAAGCATCGAAAGTCAATCAAGACCCGATGGTGTACTTGTAGACGACAAAAGTGCAGACCCGATGGGGTACTTGTAGACGATAAATGGGCAAAGGTTTCTTTACAAATGCTTTTAACGCATACGGCTAAAAGAATTATAGAGATGCAAAAGGAAGTAATGGCCCTAATATTTCTGCTATTAAAAATTTCTCTTGTTCATTCAGATTTATGGAACTCTAAGTCGACAAAAACCAACATCTCCGACACTATCTGTTCAAGTATTATCGAAATACAGCCTAACCAAATTATCAAGCCTCTAGAAATATTTGTTCAGTTTACAGAGAATGTTTCATAACTAAAAGAGCAGCTTAAACTGGTTCGATTGACTAAAAAAAAATTGATTTGAGCTGAGCGATTCTCCTCACTATAGGCGCCCAGTGGAATTGCTGAGGAAGATTGAAAGCTCCATGAAGACAATCAACAAAAAATTCAAGAGCTGACTGAACTTCTTCACTGTTCTCCGCAGACAGTGCTTAATCATCTTGATTCTATGGGAAAAAATCAGAAGGTTGATGCTTGAGTCCCTCACCAACTGAGTCAAAACAGCAAAAATGAAAGGGTTGTTGTTGCTGCTTCTCTGCTTTCTAGAAATTGCCTGGCTGCCAAATAACGTAGACCATATTTAAGTTAAAGTATCATTGGAGATGAAAAAATAAAACAATTAATTTTTACGCGATTTAAACAAATAGATTTCCCGCGACAACCAAAAACTCGATCAAACTCCAGCAAGCGAAAGAAGTCAGACCGCGGCAACCGATATAATAGCAAGAACGATTGTGTTGGTAACGTCGCGGTTGTTATAGTTCTACCGATGATCGATCGATCATTTCGATTTGATCGATTCGATAATTCTTATGCTTAAAATTATTTTTCTGCTATTTATATTTGTTACAGTTGTACAAACAACTGAAGCTGATTTTTAGTTAATTCAACAAAAATGTGTTAATTGTATTTTGAAAAGTGATTAGGTTTATGATAATTTCTAAAAATTAATAAAAGTTCACCACATTTTTAATGTAAAATATTACTTCAGAAACTTTTATTATTTGTTAACAAGATTCAAAGATTTCCTAGGTGAAATTTGTAGAATCCTTCGAAAAATCCTTGAAAACTCGTCAAGTGCATGAAAATGAAAGGTTTCTTTTCTCTCTTCTGCCAAGTTATTTCTAATCCTTCTGAATTACAAATTTAGATGATAAAAGTATTGGCTTATATTTCTAAATGAATCCATTTAGTAAGCTTTTTGTTAAACCTTAAGATGTTCCCGTTGCGTAGTGTTCTTGTTAATTATGCTTAAATTTATCCTATAACAAAAATAGCAAGCAATAATTTTAAAGATAATTACAAATAGTCGCTAATAAATATATTTTACATTTGTGTAAACTATTATTCATGAATAAAATTGAAAACTTAGTTTGTTTTATAAACATCACAAATTAGTAAGTATATATATATATTTTAAATCTAAGTTATAAAGAGTTTAAAATTATTGTAAAGCTAAGATATTCTTAAGTAAGAATCACGGAGGAAGACTTCAATTTTCATACCAAGCTAACCAGCGCCATCTGAAGCTGAGAAAAATTGTCAAGAAAACAGACAAAAAATAGTTCACCATTGATGCGGTCAGCAACAGCCGAACTGACCATGGCATCACCCAGAAGAATGCAAGGAAAATATCTAATGTCATTAAGATTAATACAGAAGTCTAAGCATTAAAGACAGAATTGAGGCTGTGATCGCAGCTGATGGTAGCTTTAATTAAATATTGTAAAACACTCTAAATTTTAGTTTTTTAAAAAAATTTTATTTAGTGGTATTTTCAAAGTTGAAAATAAAAAAAAAAATTCCAAAAATACTCGACACGTTACATTAAATATTTTCATTACAATCGCTGTAACTTACACACCACTTTTTTGTCTTTTGAAATATGAAATTAAAAAAATACAAAGTACAAAAGACGTAAAGTTTACAAACTGTATAGCAATTCCAACTAGTCGACAATTAGTAAAAACGGCACTAGCCAATCACAATTATTTACAAGTTTGCTAATTCGGATTGTAGCCAATAGCAGAATAAGGACTCTTTATAAGATAATTTGAACCATAAAACAGATAAGTACATAATTAAATGTTGACTAAATATGATTACATAGTGTGAGGGTGGCGTTTTTTTTTTTTTTTTTTTTTTTTCAATGTTTCAAGTTATTTATTTAATTTAATGTTTAGTTAGTGAGGGTAAGGTTTGGGTTTAGGGTTATTTGTAATAGGTATATTGAGGTTGGGATCAAGTTTTATGGTCTGGGGAGTTCTTGGTTAAGTAAGGGTGAGGTTTGGGAATAGTTTGGTTAGGAATGGGCAATGTTTAATCTAAAAGGGCTAAACTTATAATCGCCGTTCTCAGTATATTCTATAATATAATAAAGCTCAACAAATGTTCTATTAATATGTAATGGTTAGCACTCTTATATTTATAACTTTTATATAATACAAATAATATTTTCTTACGCTTCTTACAGTGTTCAATACTGTTTATATCAATTACTCCTTTTTCTTTTATATCTTCTTTTATGACAAATATCTCTTCTTTAATTAAATCTTTTGGATATTCTCCAACAATCAGTATTAAAATCTTCTTTTCTTCTTTTATTCAACTGCTTATTATAAAACTGCTTATTCATCAAAGTACTCTCCTTATTACAAAATTCTTTCTCTTTTTTAAAATCCTCTTTAAATCTCTTAAAAACTCTTTTCTCTTAAAGTCCTCTTTTTCTAAAGAGACGACCGTACTCATCAGTCGCTCTAATCCCTCTATCTCTAATTCTCTAAGACTCTCATTTTTTGAGCTTTTATAGATTTTTGCGTGTTTTCCAGTTGCGATATCTTTTCATTTATTTATATGGCAGGTTAATAAGTATTCGTGTTTACGTCTTTTCTCAGTTGTTTTTAACTTTTCTTCTTTCCGTTTTATCGTTTACTTACGTGATAGATCGGTTAATCATCGTGTATAAGTGTTTTCTGATCGTTGTTTTTGACTTTTCTTATTATCGCTATATCATTTACGAGTCTTCGCGTTTACGTCTTTTCTCACTTTTTGTTTTTAACTTAGTTCTTTTTGCTTTATCATTTATTTATGTGAAGAGTGGACGAGTCATCTTGTGGGTATCTTTTCCGATCGTTGTTTTTGACTTTTCTTTTTGTCGCTTTATCATTTACGAGTCTTTACGTTTAGGTCTTTTCTCACTTGTTGTTTTTAACTTAATTCTTTTTGCTTTATCATTTATTTATGTGAAGAGTGGACGAGTCATCTTGTGGGTATCTTTTCCGATCGTTGTTTTTAACTTTTCTTATTGTCGCTTTATCACTTACGCGTCTTCGTGTTTACGTTTTTTCCCAGTTGTATTTAACTTTTCTTCTAACGCTTTATCACTTATTTAGGTGAAGAGTTAGTGAATCATCTTGTGTATGTTTTTTTTATCGATCGTCGTTTTTATTTTAGTTCTCCCTCCTCACAATAGCGATAAACATTAAAAAGTCTTATTTAATTATGATTCTTTATTAACAACTGAGCGAAGATTTACACGTATTGAAACAGTATAAAAAGTGGTTTTTTCGTTTTTTGTTTAAAAGTTTGATTTCTTTTAGAAGTTTATAAATAATGTATAACTAATACAGTTTTTATTACGAGCTCCGAAACTCTCTTATGATTGGTGTTGTTGGATGTACTTTTGAATGTCTACTTATGGAGGTTTGAGTTGAATTCGATGATTGCCTAAAAACTGAAATTTTCTTTTTAAAGTTGATGGGAGGGATTCCATTTTTATATCTTAAAATAGAGCGGGAAAAAAAAAATTATTAACGAATAAACCACTTTGTATAAACTACATTATTAAAAACTATTTAGAAAAATAACGCAAACAGTTTAGCATATTTAATTTTTATACTTAAAGAATTGCACAGGCGTCAGCTTGGCTTTCGTACAAACCAAATAATTTTATTCCATTTCTTACTTTATATTCAATTAAGTTTTTAACGTTAGTGTAATGCTTTTCTTGCTCTTCAAGACAGCGTTGATCCCAACTCCAGTCATAATATTCAAATGCAAACAAAGACTGCTGGAGAGAGCTTTTGTTAAACTCAGCGCAATAAACGTTTGGACACCATTGAAAACCGATCGCTCTACATATACCTTGTTTTATTCTTTCGTTAAACATGACAATAGATGCTTTGTCCATAGCATCCACCACACGGTATGGAATCAGATGCCTGGAATGAATTGCAACACGTGGAAAAGGAACCTTTTCTGACTCTGGAAAGTTATTTGGTGACTTGCTATCAGGATGCATTTGAATTCGAAAAGAATATTCATTGTAATGAAACCGATAAATATAGTTACACATTATTGCAAACTGACACAAGCATCCATCTACACCACCTCCAACTTTCAAAACAGCCTCACCAAATACTTCTGAAAAATTCTTTCCATGGAGTTTCTCAACGTGCAAGCGCATGGCAACCAAATGGCTCACTTTAATCGTTACTGGGAAATAAGACATGCATATCATGAGCTGTTTTACTTTCAGCATAAATTCAGTGCATGTTGCATAATAAACATTACCTGCAATCCCTACAACAATGGGTTTCTTGCCCTCAAACAAGCTCTGTGGAGTAACTGGTGTCGTGAAAAGTGTATCAGTGTCAACAAAACCAATGTATTCTGCATTTGTATACAAATCAGTATAAAAGGCGTCATAATACATCCTAAATCGGTCAGAAAAACGGTTTGTACCGATTGCAGCAGCGATTGGTTTGTCTATATAAGCTACTCTAGGAAAGGGCCACATTGACAAAATTTGATTTCCAAGTATGTGATCACCTGGAAGTTCAGAATTTAGAACAATTGTTATGTTATAAAGTTCGGGTGGCCAAAACAACCTCAAGCTTTTTAAGAACCATCTTTGATAGATCCAATACCACCTGGGTTCAATGCTTGATAACCTGATGTTTAGTTCATAGCTAGGAAAAGAATCCCATGGTCCAGTTACATTTGTCCTGGTTAAATTTGGGATTTTAGAATAATATCTATTTTCCAAAAACACTTTTAGATTGTTCAGATTAAATGCTTTGAAGTGTTGTGTACTTGACGAAGCATTTTTAAAACTTTTCCAAACGTTGTCAGCTTCATAATATACAATTACACTAAGTGATATGCATAATACTATGGTGAAATACGAAAAGAATCGGATAATTCTCCCTTGGCTCCATTGAGGAGATACACTCTGCTTCATAGTTCAAGAATGACTAAATAAAAATGACCTGCAATTAGAAATTCTTTTAAAGTTTTATTTAATCGTTTTATCAACATTATTTAAAAATGGTCATGTAATACAAATTTAGTGTTTTATATTATTCTAAAATATTAAAAATACTTCATATTTAGATTATAATTAAACAAAATACTCTATCTTAAAATCACAATCCAATGAAGATTTTTCTAGAAAAACAATCCTTATTACTTCCTATTAAACGCTTCAATGTTACAAACTACAACTCACTTTAATGATGACTTACTTCAGATGAAAATATTAACCTGTATGAATAACACCTCAGCTTAAACATCGGTTATAAAAAAAAAATTAAACTACTCTTTTCAGTTAAAAATAGGAGGCCAACTTATAAAACAGGTCAACTTATACACCAAAATATACGGTATTTTTGTTATAAAAAAAACCATTGTCAACTATACCCATACATTGGAACGCAAAAAAAACTGCGTTTTGCGTTTGCGTTCCAAAATAAAAACTCACACGCAAACTCAAACGCATTTGACGCAATTTATTGCGTTTACTTACGTAAACGTAAACGCAATTTACGCAAATAACTGCGTTTACGCACGCATTTAATACGCAACTTACGTATATAAAATGCGTTTAAAAACGTAACTCAAACGCAACTTACGCGTATAAGTGCGTTTACAAACGGAACTCAAACGCAACTTACGCGAATAAATGGGTTTGCAAACTTAACACAAACGTGACTTACCTAATCTATTTTAAAAAATGTGTCTTTTTAAGAAAACGCGAATCGTTAAGTAATTGCTTTTTACTTTTTAATTCATTGATACAATACACGGCCTACTTAATAACAGGCCTGAAAGACGCGCAAAAAAAAAAAAAAACTGTAGGCGGATATTTTGTAAACAAATATGTCGATTTAAACAATTTTGTAAACAAATAAGTTGAGTTAAAATTTAAAATTCGCTACACTAGCTGCTAAATTGCTTGTTTTCAAATTTTGAGAGCTGTTTATTTTAAAAACCTTTTACAATAAGATAACATTTTTTAATCGATTACTAAAAAAAACAACACTTTTCTTTAATAATATCTTTTCAAATTTCACAAACCCTACAACTTCACAAAACATATTTTACATACATTTACATTTCTGCTCCGCAATGATCATTTTTGTGACAATTTAAGTACTTTTAAAGCTGGTTCTTTTGTCGATCGAGGTGAGTAAAGCTTGCTATAGTTGTTAAATAATATGTTAGATAGTATTTTTCCATGAAACTTATCTATGTTTTCAAATCCATAAAATTCTGCTACCATCATTGTTATATTTATAAAACTTGTCCTACAAACTGATGACATGATGTGATGAAAAAATACATAGCAATAAATCACCCATTGACACATATTGTCTCCAGGTATCTTCAAGCCTCCTCTGTTGATTTCTTTAGTAAATTCTCCAAATTCGTTGTAATAGAACTGCGTATCATATTCATCTACATCATTTCTACTGATGTATCCTGCAATATAAACTAAAGCCATTTTTACAGACTTAGACAAGGCTAACTCCATATTTGAAAGATTATGAAACACATTGAAGGTATTGTCATCATTTAGCAAAAATCCACATTTCAAACAAGCATGTTCACAACATGTTTGAATTCCATCAAAATCTGTGTTTAAATCAAGGAGAAGCTTTGTTTTCTTAATGTTTACTTTTTGTAAAACTTGTTGAACATTAATAAAATATGTTCCACCAGAACCTTGACGTAGCTTACTGAACATTTTTTCAATGGGATCACTAGAAAAATTTCCTAGACATACATATTCGTGTGAAGTGCTGAGGAGATGCTTAGTTAACTCAACCAGTCCTCTACTCGTGTATGCAAGAGCAAGAGCAGTATCTTTGGTAAGTTGTTTTACTCTTTGTCCTTGTTTTTTAGGAACCATTTTTTCAAACATACTTGCTATATCAAGTAAAAAATCTAATCGTTGATCGTTAGGGTTATCAAAGACAGCCCTTTTTAAGTCTTTAGTTTTAACGTCTTCGAACTGACTTTTTACATTTAGGATTTTGAAAAAGTCTACAATTTTTTCTATAAAATCAACAGTTCCACCTGAATCCTGAATTTCTGGATGAATTTTTAATGCAGTTAACGTTTCAACACAAAAAATCTTAAGACATAAAGCAACATTCTGTCGTTCTATAGGTTTTGGACAGATAGAAATTTCATTAAGCTTTGATAGTTTCACAATAGAATTATTTTCTAACTCAACCAGCTTCTTCAAGTCAACCCACTTTGCAGTTTTTTCAAGGCCGCAGTCAGAATACTTTAACTCTTGCATTTTTTCAGTTAACCAATTGTTTCTGATAGATTTGATTAGATGTACATAATCATAGAGCAAAAAAATGTTTTCAGTTGTGCGCCATGGAGAAATCAAATTGAATTTTTTAAAGAATGATTGATTTACTTTATTATTATCACATAAAATTGCAACAGTAATGCCATTACATGAACGAATCAAATTTAACATATTTACAACTTGTTCATATTGAAAATCAGCACTTAAACGATACACTGGCAGTGCTTTGTACAAAAACCTCTTTCCTCCTAATAATGAGCAAATCATAAAACTCAAAACAGTGGTTGCAAAATGTTCTGGATTATTTACTGCTTTTCCAAATAAGTTACCTCCTTGATACGTTAGTTGTGGTTTTACATAAACTTCATCGATTATAATAATTACATTTTTTTGACGAGGATCTTCTAGTTGCATAAAATATTTGTTGAGGAAATCAAAATCCTCTAGCTTACTAACCTTAGATATAAGTTTACCAAGTGTTACAATACTTGGCATTTCATAGTCATCTCTAATACGACTGTAAAGAGATCTTGAAATTGAAAAATACTCAAAAGCCCTACTTAGAATTTCTGGAGAATATTTTTTATTACCAACAAATGTTAATGCATGCATGCTAACAACTTGTTGTAGGATAATGTTTTTTTTATGATCCATTTCAACGGAATGTAAATATCTAATAGCTTCTAAAATTTGTAAGAAAGATGTAATTTTATGTATTCGATTACTGCACAGTGGTATAATAGAGCATCTAGATCCAAAATGAAAACCTTCAAATCGCATATCAATTTTAACTTTTAAAAGAAACTGTGGAATAGCAGAGGTATCAATATAATCCTTACTTTGGATTATTAAACCATCATCCACTGTAAAAGATGTTACTGGAAATGGAATAACTTCTTTGCTTACTTTTAGGCAAAGATCATCAAAACAACTAATTTCATACAAATCCAAGTGAGCTGAAATTTCATCAGGTTTCATGTTACGCGTAGATGGTAGTGATTTTGTTGTTGTTCTTTTTGTTGGTGGAGGTGTAGGAATTTGACTTTGAAATACACAGATGAAAATAGTTGGTGGATTTAAGGGACGAATTTTACCATGAATTTGACAAGTTTCATAATTAACTGGCCAATGATTTTCACAAATGAATGTATTTGGACTATTTGGAATGTTTTCTCTTGGAATAGATCTAATCCATCTTTCTCTTTCTTGAGGATTACGGTTTTTGTTTGGTAATCGAAAAAGTTTAACTTTATGTTCTTTATCATAGTTTCCTCTACAACCAGTCACACAACATTTAAAAGGCATGATATAGTAATTTTTGTTTTGAAAGATTACTAAATACATAAAATACAAATAAAATAATATTGACTATCAAATAATTATAAGCAATTGATTTTAAATATATATTGTGTAGTATATCATATTATGTAAATACATTACTGCATTATATCTATATACATGACTGAATATATATATATATATATATATATATATATATATATATATATATATATATATATATATATATATATATATATATATAACACTAAAAATATAACTAAAAAAACCACAAAACTTTCTCCATTTTTGTTTTGACAAACATCCGCCTACAGTTTTTTTTTTTTCTTTGCGCGTCTTTCAGGCCTGTTATTAAGTAGGCCGTGATACAATACAATCTCTCTAATTCGAATCTCCTTAATTCGAAAACCTCCGTAATTCGACTAAATGTAAAGTCACTGTGAAACGCGCTCAAGAAACTCTTTTGTTTAACTTTCTATAATTCGAATCTCTATATTTCGAAAACTTCCATAATTCGATTGGATTTTTTGGACCATTTAGTGAGAATCTCTCCGTAAATCGATTTTTTATTTTTTTAAGTGTAAAAAGCTCGTTAACCATTGAGTTCTTTTTTCAAATTTCGAATGTTTTGAGTTTTTGAAAAACGATTAACTTGAACTATTGTCTTTTGTTTAAAAAACATCATGGCATCAAAGAGACCGCATAAAAAAACCAATTTAAAGCGGAAACACGATGTTCTACTGGAATTGGAGAAAGGAAAAACAAATAGAGGTTTCGAAAATCTTTGATATTCCAACAAACATTCTTTTAACCTGGAAAATGAATAAAGATAAATTATTTGACGCTTTTTGTCAAGGAAATTTGGCTAAACGGGTGAAGGTTGATACGTATTATCATGTTAACAATAACAAAGCTGTACTTAAATGTTTCAAACAAATGAGCTTATATTCAAAAAAGGCGATCTACAATTACTGACTTTTTTTTTTTTTTAATAAAAAAGTTTAAAACACATAATCTCTATTGCATTTAGGCCTAAGAATCACTATTTGTTTGTTTTTTTCATTTCTATTTGTAATTTGACCAGAATATTTGAAAAAAAATCAACTTTCTATAATTCGAAAATCTCTCTAATTCGAACTTTATTTTTTCCCTATGAAGTTCGAATTAGAGAGATTGTACTGTATAATAACTTTTTATTTAAACCGTTGTGTTACTATTGAAACTATTGCATTACATATTCATTTTATTTTTGTGCTTTTCAAGTTCAAAAAATATATTATCTTTATATGATAAGTTTACATTTCACTATCTGAGTCATCGTCGTCCGAAAAATCAATTAAACTTTCAAGAAGTTTTAAGTTTACTTTTAACAATGAGCGACTGATAATCAGATCAGCTGTCATGTTGCCTCGTCTCTTTTCACATACAAAACCAGAAGTACTAAAATATCTCTCTATAAAAACTACTGATGATGGAATATTTAGTTAGATGACAAATAGCTTTCGTAAAATTGGCATTTTAGAATTTTTGAACCAAAAATCATAAGAAGGATACACAGATACAGCAAGTCCTTTCTCTTCAATTTGCTTAAAAAAGTAAAGTTTTTCTTTTTCGATTTCAAGTAAATAGAGTTGCAAATTAGGCTCCCGAGCTTCTGGGCGATAGTTATCATCTAGCATAAATCCGCTGAGCGAATCAGTTTGCTGATCATTTGAACTGAATCGTTCTTTCGCTTGTGTAAGCTCACATCCTGGTTGCGATTCTAAAGCACTTTGATAAATTTTTACGTGGCGTACACTGCAAATCTAAAGGGTTCTTGAAGGTTCTGCGGCTGTTCTTCAAAGAACCTAAAGGTTCTTAGAGTCGACTTAAAGAACCCGTGGGTTCTTCACGTACCTAAATGTTTCTTTGTAGAACCGCCTACTTTTTTAATGCAAGTTTAAAGAACCTTTAAGGTTCTTCGCATTAATTGTTAGAACAAATTGTTAAAAAAGGTTCTTCAGAAACTTTTTTCATCTTTTTTAAGACGCCATTTTGTTTTTTTACTCAGCGTGTTAGTTGATTATAACGTGGAATCTTATAAACTTGACTAAACATGAATTCTGAAAAAAAAAATTATATACTGCCAATGGTTAATAGCTGCCATACGATTTTATTTTATCAATTAGTAAAATTAATTTAGGATACAATATGAATTTCAGATTCTACACAATGATCCCAATATTATATTTAAAACGTAATTTAGAATAATAGTAATTATTTGCATCATATTGTCGTATAAGTTAGATCAAATTTAAAACTACAATTATTTTTGAATTTTCAGTTCAAATTTGGAATGTAAAATATATGTAAATGTATGTATGTATGTATATATGTATATAATGTATGTATATAATATACGTATATATAAATCTTAATGCTTATGTCAAATAAATTTACTTGTAATGGCAGCCTACGCTATTGGAAAGTCTAAAAAATAAGTTCAAGAAGGAAAGAGCCTTTTTAATTAATGTTGAGACTGTTGCTATCCATAAAAGCAAATTTGGGAATCCAGCTAGAGAATGCAAGTGCACAGAAGATTGTCTTGAGAATGACCAAGCTTCTAGTAGGACAGATGGAGACTTGGTAAAAATTAAGCTTATCTGTTTTGGGATAAAATAGTAAAAAAAAGATTTAATAATTGTTGAAAAATAAATTTCTTTAGCCACATTCTCTGCCTATTGGTGAGGATGATGCAGCTGTAGCAAAACATCATCAGGATATGATAATTGAATACCGTAATCTTTGTCCAGATATGAATATGCTGATTGATTGTCAGCAACATAGTTTGTTTATGTGAGCAAAGGATTTCGATGGACGTCTTTGCACAATTGATCTAAAAGCTAAATACCCATTGCTCTGCTCTGCTCAATTGGTAGGCTTTTAACTATTCTCTTGATTTTATTTTTTGTGTGTTCCAACTTAAAAATAATCTTTATAATAATGATGTTAAAGCTTCTTAGTGAAAATGAAACTGAGATTTGGAAAAGATCTCGATAAAGAACTTCATCAACAGATGGAGGGTATGGAAGATAAAATCTTAAGCTTGGTTAAATTAAAGTGTAAAGACGATTTTATTTCTGAAATTTTTGCTGAAATTGAGTGTGAAATTAATGAAAGCACTAAGAGAGGTAATAAATTTTGTGTAATACAAGAGATTTCTGTTTTTCAAAAAATTATTGCTAAAAATTATTATGTTTTTTTCTGTTAAATATTGTTTTATACTTTAATTCTGTTTTATGTTTCTATTGTATTTTTTTTTTTTACTATTACAGATGCTACATTCAATAGAGCAATTCTTTTATTTCCACAGCTATTCAAAGAATCTGTTGAAACCTTGGTTACATTTGATGACACTCCAAAACAGAAAACACCAACCATTGCAATCCCTCAAGCTCAAAGGTGGACATCAAAATTTTGTAGAGTTATATTAGATAGCCAAGAAATAGTTGAACATTATAATAATGTTAAGATCTCATTAGCGGTGACTTGTATATTTGCCTCTTATTTTATTTACGATATACAGTAAATAAAATAAGAGTCCTGTTCAGTTGAAAAACACATTTTTTTGAACACATCATATTTGGTGTATCAAATAAAGAAGTCCCTGTAACAATTCACAGGATGGTAAATACTTTGTGCAAGGTTATTGATTTATTTTAAACTTATTTTATATCGAAATCTTAACTTCAACTGCATAACATAATTTTCAAATTGTAACATTTATAAAGCAAGAGAGAGAGATTTACTAGAAAATGAGTAAAATTTCACCTTTTATATACCGTCTATTGTTTGTTTAGGTTTAGCTAATTCTACGAAGGGAGGTAATAGAAACGTTTAAAATAAAGCAACTTTTAAATTTATTTTGTCCTAAAGTCTTGTAATTTTTTATTGCTTATAATACATGCTTTTTGTTAATCTATTCGTTTTTTAATTCATCATTTTGCATAACAAGTAAATGGTAAAACGTTAAATCATTTTTATAACTTGATATAAACTTTTTGGAAGAACATGGATTAATTTGTTTGAAAAAATAATAAGTTTTAATAAAATTGTTAGGCTAAAAAATTATCCGAAAATTCAAAAATAATTATTATGGTTTTTTTTTTAAAAAAAAATTATTCAAAGATTTGTCTAGTGAACATTTTTTGTCTTGAAATGTCTTGAATCTGAAATAGTTCTTCAAAAACAGTTCTTTGAAGAACCTTTACAAATAGTTTTTCTTTTAAAAAAAGGTTCTCTTTAGGGTTCTTTGAAGAACCTATCCGGATGATTTATCGGAACTATCAAGAACTCTTAGGTTCTTCGAAAAACGGTTTAGGGTTCTTTAAAGAACCTTATCGTAAGGTTCTTCCGAAGAACCCGTACAAAGGGTTCTTTGAAGAACTTCTACGGGTGCTCCCTCAGCACCAACGTCAAGAACCCTCAAAGGTTCTTCAGAGAACCATTCGGCTTTAGAGTGTAAAGAATTTCAGAACTTCGTGTAGCTTTTCTACTGCTCCTAAATAATTTTAGGTTGCGATACAAACTTTAATATAATAAATTAATATATAAAAGTAGTTAAATTTTTAAATTAGGTTTTTAAGAACTAGTTTTTGCGCAAGAAAACCGCGGTAGTTTTGATGTTCCCAATTCAATTTCAAGATCTTTAATTAGCTCAGCACTATGAAGGTCGTATTCGTTATCTTCGTTAAAGTCATAAGTGATGTTTACTTCCTCAGCTGTTTTGGCTAACTGAATAACATTTGTAAAAGTAAGCTTCCTTGATGTTGTAAATAAAGTTAAAGATTTCTTCTTACCCATTATTCGAGCAGTTTGATGTAATAAAGAACTTGATGGCTTTCAAAGTATCGGCATCTAGAACGTTTCGCTTTTTATTTGATTTGTTTAGTGTATCGTATGAGTCAAACCACTTACCCAAAATGTCGTGATGTTTTCTTTGTAAATGCTTCTTAATGTTGGATGTTCGACCAATACGAGCTGTTAACTTTTGATTACACAATATGCAGAAAATCTCAACATCATTTTGTGATTTATTTATTTGATTATCAGATGTAGTAAAATGAAGATATGAAGTATACTCCTAAATTATATAAAAATCATACGCTACATTGTTCTTAATAACATTTTAAATCTAAGAAAAAGTAATTTAAATACCCGTTCAGTTAAATTTACAATAAACTTCTTTCTGGGAAAAATATTTCTTTGACTAAAATCTTGCATTTTGTTTATCAAATTACACGAGTCTTCAGATAATTTTGCCAAAAGACTATAACCCTGGTTTCAGGGTTATAGTCTTTTGGGAAAATTTTGGTTAAAGAAACATTTTTCCCAAAAAGAAGTTTATTGTAAATTTAACTGAACGGGTAATTAAATTACTTTTTCTTTGATTAAAAATGTTATTAAGAACAATGTAGCGTATGATTTTTATATATTTTAGGAGTATATTTCATATCTTCATTTCGCTACATCTGATAATCAAATAAATAAATAATCTCGGGTCTTGCTGAATAGGAGGAATAGAAATATTGGAAACTGAAGTATTATTCGAAGACTCTCCCGATAATGATGTCAACGCAGCACTTGTTGTCTGTATAGTAGATTTCGTCGTTTTTGTAGGATTTACAGATCTTGTTCTTTTTGAAATTGCTTCTCCAGATTTAGATGCAGACGAACTTTGAGATAAATAAGGTTGCAATTGCAACTGTTGTGATTGCAATATATCTTCTTCATGTCGCTTTTTTGAACTAGACTTTATGATATCCTCATGATAGATTTTACTCTTGCGAGATTGATGTGTCATATTAAATTAGATATTTATGAAACGATTTAGTAAAACTTGGTTTTGTTTCCTAAACTATTTTTTTTTTTACTTTTATGTATAAGCTGCATACCATAAGGAAATGCCTATAGGAACTTCCTTATGCTGTAAGGAAATGCCATTAGACATATCCCTTAAAACAAATTATTACGTGTTTAACATGTTTTTAGGTCATTTTATAACGAATATAAAATATAATTATTAATTAAATTTGTTAAAAATGATATTTAATTTCTCATTATAATAGCTCCTTTTAAAATGAGCGTATTATGTTTTTAAATTAAGTGAATATAGCCAGATTTTTATAATAATTAAAATGAGCTTGCAAGTTAAAGGTATTAAGCTATACTTTTTTCTAAAAATAGTTTTGGTTAAAATAATAGTACCGTATACAACTAAGTATTATTGTGTTCAATTTGTGAGCGGAAAATGAGTTTTCCTTTGTTTTAAGCAATTTTTAAAGTGTGCGCGTGCGCTGACCAATAACATAGTGTTTTTGTGGTTAATTGCCCGTTTTAAGCGATCTTTTTTATATACAAAAAATATAAAATGAAAAAACATACAATGGGACAATTATTCAAAGGAATTAATTGCCCAACGCTTGGAAAAGATCTGCAAAACAAAAAAAAATTATAATCTAAAAAAAAAATTTTACAAATAGAATAACATAGAATAACATAGTATTTAGTAAAAAGAGGAAAATGGCCTTTTATGAGTCAGGTAAAACGCCCTGTATATATTTAGTTTTATTATTTATGTTTTGTTTCAAAAGAAATAAACTTACCTAAAAGTTTTTAACACTAAATAATCACAGGACGTTTTGCCCTCCACTTAAAAGGGCATTTTTCTTCATCCGAAACCAGCTAATTGCAAATAACTAGTTTTATTGATTGAGTTTTAAAATTTTTATACTTGGAATATTGTGGAATAAATTACCCACAAAACAAATATTTCTTTATTACAATCAAACAAATAATACAACTAATTTTCTGTAACTTTTAGTGGAGGAAGATGTTCCTAAAGTCAAGTCCCTTGTGCATTTGTGAGACCTAAGTAAATTAGTAATGTTGACTTTATGGACATCTTGCCCCACCCTATCCTAAACTTGAAAAAATAAGAAAGCAAAAGAAGAGAATAAAAACAATTGTTAAAAAAAAAATCAAATGAAAATATTAAACTGTAAGGTGCAACGAACGAAGGGGGAGAAGACTGAGTCAAATTAAGTAACTTTAGTACATATCGTCCATTTATTTGCTATATATACACGATCTTTCTTACTGTAAATTTTATGATGCGGAATAGGAAATGGAATATATATATATATATATATATATATATATATATATATATATATATATATATATATATATATATATATATATTAGACATGTCCAAAAAACAACTTTTTTTAAAAATGTCTGAGCACAGCCGCTAAATGTGTTCTTTGTAATAAATTAATACTAAATTTAAAAAATTTTTGAATAAAAAAAATTTTTAGGGGTTGCTCAAGACCCTTAAACATCAGACAAGTCCCTAATATTTTGAAAAAAAAAGTTTTTTAAAACCATATCATGTTGGGTCTCAAAAGAAGTGAAATTTTATAAAAATTTCAAAAATATTAACTATTTTATATAAAAATTACCAGTTCAAATTTTATGAATTAAAAACTATCGTTTTTTAACAAAAAATAAAAAAGTGAATATTTTTAAAGTTTTTTTTAATAAACTTTTTAATTTGTGTTTTTTATAAACTTTTTTTATTATTTTTGAAATTTTTATAAAATTTCACTTCTTTTGAGACCCAACATGATATGGTTTTAAAAAACTTTTTTTTTCAAAATATTAGGGACTCGTCTGATGTTTAAGGGTCTTGAGCGACCCCTAAAAATTTTTTTTATTCAAAAATTTTTTAAATTTAGTATTAATTTATTACATAGAACACATTTAGCAGCTGTGCTCAGACATTTTTTAAAAAAGTTGTTTTTTGGACATGTCTAATATATATATATATATATATATATATATATATATATATATATATATATATATATATATATATATATATATATATATATATATATATGCGTAAGTTGCGTTTGAGTTCCGTTTGTAAACGCATTTATACGCGTAAGTTGCGTTTGAGTTACGTTTTTAAACGCATTTTATGTGCGTAAGTTGCGTATTAAAAATGTGCGTAAACGCAGTTATTTGCGTAAATTGGGTTTACGTTTACGTAATTAAACGCAATAGATTGCGTCAAATGCGTTTGAGTTTGCGTGTGAGTTTTTATTTTGGAACGCAAACGCAAAACGCAGTTTTTTTTGCATTCCAATGTATGACTATACCTGATCTATATTTTTAAAGTTGATTGCAGTATCTTACCCAAAATAGAGGTCACCTCCCGAAATTTTTAAAATCATGTAAAATCATGTAAATTTTAAAATCATTTAAAAATAAAATTGCAACTTTTTAAATTTTATTTTTTGTATAATAAATTACTGGAAAAAAAAAAGTGCATCTAGGCATTTTTCAATTGTCTAGGGAAGATATAAAGGAACCACTACTGCTTACTGGATTTTTTTGTTAGATCGGATGTACTCTGCTGCTGTCAGTTACTTCGAATAGCTTATTCAACTTTAATCCCTTTTTCTTTTTTTTTTTTTATCTTAATTTTTTTCTACAACTTCTTTACATGTTTAAACCTTTAGCTTTCTTTTTTTGATATAACTTTTTTAAATGTTACATGAGATGAAGATAAAAGTGCCGATTCATATAAATAGGTCAGTAGTGTTATATATAATATATATACTTAAAAGATTCTTTCAAAATAACAATAACCTAATGTGATCAGTGTTGAAAAACCTCACAAGCTAGTTTTTTCTGATAACATTCCTCTCCTTCATTACACTTAGCAAGAAATGATTCTCTATTGCAACATGAAATAATGAAGAAGAAATATTAGGATCATTTGTCCTGAGTAAAAGATCTTTATGATAAAAATCCCATTTGGCAGTTGCATGATTAAAATATTTTCAAATCTCTTTCAAAGTAAGAATACTTCTCTCAACCAGTGACGGAGTGACGGATCCAGGAATTTTAGGTGTGTGTGTATGTGTGAGTGTGTGAGTGGGAGTGCACAGTTGTCAGAAGTTGTAAAAAATGCGCTAAAACTTCAAGAGACTGAGATTTTTTAATACTTAGTAAACTAATAGAAATTTTTTATTTGAAAAGCCAGTAAAAACATTTTTTCTTTAAAAAAAAAAAGATCAAAAAACTTTATTTAACAACATCATGAAATTTTATATCTTCAGTACTGATATCAGTGCTTACAAAATGACAAAAACTCGCAAAATATAAGCAATCAAATAATTAAAAAACTAAAAAATTAACAATAAAGCTGATTTACGATGTAAGAGTAAAGAAATTTCACTGTTTTCCTGTGGTTCCTATCGGAATTTTAATGGTGAAATTCCGTTAAGAACCACAGGAATTTCAGGAGTCATCTTCCAAAAAACTTTTTTTTCAAAATGTCAAGATTTTTCATCAGAACTTGAAATTGATTTTGATTAAATACATGTGGTTTATGAGTTTTAAAAGGTTTCATTAACGGCAAAAAACGGCTAAATAATTTTTTTTTTAATCTGCTCTTAAGTTATTATATATATATTCAGCATATAGTTTAAACTTACCTTTTCTGAATGTTTACATATTCAATATTGTTATTAATAATTTCGCAAAATATAAAGAGAAAATTAAAATCATTCTTAGTGTGGACAATAGAGTGGTTTTTTATTTTAATGTTCAGATCGAAATAAACGTTCTAAAAAATAATGAAAAGTAAGGCGGTTATTACGTGTAAGTGTTCGATTAGTCGCATCATTTTTGCCGCACGAAACTTTATAACTTTTTTTTTGTTTTGTTTTTTTTTTAACTTTTTATGAATAATATAATTTCTCACGATAAAAACGTTGCGTGACGCAATTTATTTAAATAGGTTTTATACCACATAACATTTGATATTCTGGTGAGACGAGGGGAAGGGGAACTCTTTTCTGCCCGTCCCTGGATCCGTTACTGCTCTCTATTGTGTACTAAGAAAGTGTTAGGAAACACATGTCAAATGTTCAAAGATTTATTTTTAAAATTGAATCTGACAATTTATGAACCAACTCGTAATTCTTGTACTGAAATGTGTTTAATTTAAAATCTACCTTGGTGACAACTTCTGCTTTTAACAGGTAACTAATAAAAAGCAGGAACCATATACACAAGGGTACTGCACCTATGCAAAAATATGGACGGATATTTCAGTAGAGAGCCAACTGTGCCCCAATCCCGGTATTCATCTGGCCGTAACCAATGTTTTTTACAAAAAATCATACATGCAATAGCCAAATATGTTTGAGTGACAAATATGTTAGAGAGAATCAAATGAAGAAGATGCCAACGAAAGTGATGATGAATTGAACGATTCCGATGAAGATAATGATCCAAATTCAGATTGTAATTACAATAACTATCTTAAGGTATTGAATCGCAGCGACATTTTTAATGATATTATAGAGAAAACTGCTCATGAAAGTAGCAACAGAGCATTTCGAGGTAACATGAACCCTATATTGAATAATTAACGTGAACTGATTAGATTTTTGAGTGTCATCAACCGTTCAAAGCTCCATATTGCAAAAGCATATTTTTGAACAAGAAAATAAAAAATCGATCTTAAAACTTGACATCAAAACTCTAATTTAACTCTAGTAATGCTAGATTCACTCAAAAAACGATATGATGAGCGATGCACTAAAGATTTAGTGCCGTTAATGAGATATTTGCAAAACCATATTTAAGCTCGTCACAAACTAATGATGGCTTCAAATATTCATAAAAGTTGGGAATTATTCAATATGCAAAAAATATGATCAAAAAAAATTTTGTTAAAGTATTGGATAGTGTTGATGTCAAATCACCGGTTGGAGAAGTTGCTGAAGAAGCCATTAACAACCTGAAGCCACAGTTGCAACAACCTCTAACAACGATGGTTTCGTTCCAACCCAAGATTAGTAGTTCTGATCCATCCAGAGATACTAAAGGAGTTTAAGCTATTTGAAGCAAGTGAAGTTCGAACATCGATTTAAATAAGATTGCTCACAAATATGCTGCTCACAAAACCATTCAGCCCACGTCAACACCCAGCCAAAGGATGCTTTCTGTTACTGGTAATCTTTACACTTCGAAGCTAAGTAAGCTTCGAAGCCGAATGAATTAAGATGTTAAATTGAAAAATTTTGATATATCAATTTTGGAAAAATAAAATATTGATTTGAATGCTGATATAATTTTTTGATAATACTAAAAAATAAAGTAAATTAATGAAAAAATAAAAATAGAGACGTATGTATAATGATTTGACTAAATTTTTTAGAAGTTTCGTATACATACCGTGTAAAACCGTTATAAACCGGTATTGAAATATTTTGAATACAAAAAACCGGTATTATAATTTTCTGGTAACTTAGAAACTGTATATCAATATTTTTAGATAAATATGTAATGATAATTGTAAAATATTTTTGTCTGTTCTATCAAATCAACATTAACATTTATAGCACTAACAAAAAGGCTGATTAAAATTCATCTTTAAATATTAGAATTAAAAATTGTGAGATTTTCATTTCTTCCATTACAATTTAAGCAATTTTAACAGATAACTCGACCTAAAATTCACTTTACAATACCAACTTTCAGCTAATCAGAGAAGTTATTTATAAAGTCATTGATGGAAAGTACAAAAAATTTTTTACGGCAAGAGGGGGTCGAGACTGCAAGTGGTATACTTTTTTAACCAACATCTCCAGATCCACTCAGAATAGGATGTTCAGATTTATTTTCTTGTAATAAGTTCTGTTGGAATCCAAAAAATGAAGCAAATCTGAAATACAAGGTGACATTTTCTTGTTGCTGAATTACCCAATCAAGATCAATTCTAATTCAAAACTTGAATTCTTTAAGAAGAAATCTCCCTGGCATATTATTTATTCATAGTTAAAACATGCTGTTTACATAAAACTCACTTTGCTGTTTTTCTGTAAAAATCATCACTTCGTTAAGTTTAGCTTCCCTTCTTTTTGTCGTTCTTCATTAAATCAATTTTTAAAATAAATTTATTAACATAGTTCAAACGTTTTAACATAGGTATGTTTTCATTAAACAGTAGCACATATGCATTTTTCAGACAAAAATAATTCGTTTAAGATTGTAGATATATCGAATATAGATATTCCAAATGATTTACATTGACTAAACAAAAAGAAAAACTTAAAATTATTTTGTTTTAAACTTTGATATTTATATCAAAGCCTTTCAGCTAATTCCAAAAGCCCACTTTCTCTTTTTCTTTCTAAATTTCTCTAAATATTCCTCCTCTTTGAGGAACTGATCATGAAGTCCATGTTTTATCCTTGAGTTCGTTTTTGTAAATGAAAGTTTGAAATCTTTTTCAGCTGCCAAGTGTAACAATTCCAAATTTTTTATCTCAGAGAGTTTGCAACCACAATAGTAAGGTTGGTGCAATTATCCATCTATGATTTTATTCTGGACGATAACATATCAAGAGTGAAATCGATTGTTTGAACGACACAGCATCAAATAGCAGTCAATCTCTTTTCTACCTTAAACTAGACTTATCGGAAATTGCAGGAAACTTGATTTCCTCGTACGTACGCGTATCTCATTTTTTATTCTATTTGATGAAGTTGTTTTTTCTTTTTATTTCCTTTTTATTACCAACGTAACAATAAAAAAAATTTCCACTAAAAATAAACTGTAAACGGTTATCGTTCCTAAAAGTATATTTGTATACAATAACCAGAAGCATAATGAAAAAAATATGAAGCTTTAAAGTAGTAGCCGAGATGTGTTTCCGAACTTTTGTTTTTAGACGTTTTTATTCTATTTTGACTTCACATAAAAATCAACAAGAAAAAAAAAAAAAAAAAATTGAAATTTTTAAACACATATTCATTTATTATATTAGAAAATAAAATAATAAATGTTAATAAAACAAAGTTAAAAGTTTTTTTTTATGTACCATTCAGCCTTTCAATTCTTACCCCGAAATTAGACGTTATCTCGTTTTGGTAGAAGCCCAGTGGGCATTGGACGTCCTTAGACGTCCATAGACGGCCACTGGACGTCTAAGGACGTTTAATACGTACTGGGAGCAATAGGAACTACTTAGAATACTGCAATAAAATCATTCACTTAACTAGTCATTCAAATTTTTTTTTTCAAATTTTTTCTTTAACTTCTTTGTTTTCTGAGGTTTATTCTTTGTGTAAGTAATTTTTTAAAATTATGTTAGCATATTTTAAAATGATGTTGGCATCATAAGGTCAAATAGATCGTTGACAAAATGATGTTAACGTTACCCTTTACTTCATAGGTAATCTTATTGTTTTTTAAATCTTGAAGCTTCTTAATATTTTATGGGATCTTAAGTTAGATCTTGATAAAAATTCTACTTAAATGTAATATTTAAATTGCCGAACTCAAATGTTTCAAAAGTTTCGTTTAAAGTTGGTACTTAGAAAACAGATTCAACAGAAAAATTACATAATATCAACAGAAAAATACCACAATATCACTAATATTTAAGTATCAAAAATAAAAAACAAATATAAATATATATTTTACCTGGACTTTAATTTTCATAAATATCAGTTAAAATTTCTCTTCAACGCTCAATTTCTCTTACATTTTAACTTCATCTCGAACAAAGAAAATTGTAAAAGCTTGAAAGTTTGTTACACAAGCCCGGGTAATAATGACTATCTCAAATACGTTCCACAGTGAACTGTAAAAATGTGCTATAAAGAGTTTCCTAAAAGCAATTAATTTTTTAAAGTTTTTTCTTCAAGATGTTTAAGATGAATTTAATGTTAATCTATAACCTTCATGAAAATTATAGATTAGCAATAAATAACATTTGTCACAAACCAATCAGCTATCTGAAAAGAAAAACTGTTAAATTTTAACAAGAATGATCCAATATTCATTAAGTTGTTAAATTTCTTTTATATTGCTGTAAACTTTATCGAGTACTTGGCTTGGTAATACTACAGCCTTTCGTTAACTTTTATTTGAAAAATACAGTATTGATAACTTAGTATATATAAATCAGCTTACGCATGTTAGTTAACATTATAAAACAAAATATTTTCTAAATAATACTTCAATTAACTAGAAGTTAAAATTTTATATAAAAAAAACGTTTTATGACGTAATGAAGTTGTTACGCAGAAGAAATTTTTAGGGGATTACGTCACAGATACGACTTTCACAATTAGCCAGAGAGCAAAAACAGCATAATTGTGACTAAAAATATCATAACTAATTTTAGACTTACGATTGTTTCATTCAAAAAAGTTATTCGTAATAAAGGTGCTTTTGAAAGATTCCTTGTTTTGCGACAATCCGTTGCTCTTACGACACAACAATTTATGGAGAAGACAAATCTATCTATAACTAAGTTCTAACTGGAAAGATTTTTCAACTTTCCTGTAATAAAACAAGTCTGCGCTCGTGACAGCTAAATGATTTAATACATTTTTTTGAAAACTATAAATGGTTTAGCCTAAAATAAATGTTTTAAATTTAAGGACCTATCTTTATATATTTGGATACTTTCCCTAAGACGGCGGTTAGTATAGAATATTGATCGTGATTTTTCTGTCCCTACAAAATATTGTACCAATACATTATCATGAATTAATGCGGCAAAAATTGTATAATAGCAATGTTTGAAAAGAGCCAGTTATTTTAAAGGTTTACAAATACTTTCGAAAAAGTTTTATGATTTTAGCAAGGAAAATAGTAAAGACAAGTACTAAAAAATGTTCAATTCAAATTAAAAAGACAATAAATCTAAGTTTTAACGACGCATTTTATTGACATCTTATTTTGCACTCGCGTCACAGACGAAACAATTATTGTAGTTAATTGTGCTTGACTACTGAAGTCAAGCACAATTAACTACATCTGGTTCGTATTGCAAGAAATTTTTTAAAACTTTTCATAAAGTGGTAAATTCGTACCTCCTTAACCTTTTCTGCCGATGACAACAGTACACCCTGTTGACTATAATCTATTTCATCAACTAAATTACTTTCTTCGTCGAATCTTCATATGTAGCGTCATAAACCTGGGGTGCATTTTGAATAATAACTTGTCGGGGTCTTTACCTTTTGCCATGTTTTTAATTTCAAAGCACGTCCCACTTCATCAACAGCTCCTTTCCCTAAAAATTCTATTTAATTGTGGAAAAAGTTTAAAGGCGGTTGACAGTTCCTCAAGAAACTTCGCCATAAAGCAGTAATTGAATAAAGATGATGTTTCATTGCTCAAAAAAAGTTCTTTTAGGAAGTTTGATTGGGATGTAAAAGCCTAACAAAATGGTTTATTTAAAGGATTGCATAAATGTAATACCCAACGAAACCACATTAAAGATGGTTGGCAGTGAAATGTATAATTAATACATTTTTAAGAGCAGCACTGACTTTTTGCTGAGATCATTTTGATTATATTCATCTAAAAATTTAATTCTTATTATACCTCTAAAATTGCTATAAAATATTCAAGCCTTTTTTTTGTTTTTCTTTAGCTGATAAAGTTGAGTTTCTTCGCTCCAAAAATATTATGGTGATATAATATTCGTTCTGAAAAGATTGCTGTATAAATTGAAAAACTTTGAAAAGAACATAAAACTCGGACGAAGATTTTTTAAAGCAAAACAGAAAAGCGCAGTATTCGTTTTATTTTCGATCGTCGTTCTGAATGTATTTGCAAATTTTTCTAACCAATAAACCTTGTTTTTCTCATCTTTTTATCTGAATTGAAAACGCCTTCGCTTCTTGTTTAGCTAGTCTAATAATTTTTTGAAAGTCCTTTCTATTTCATTTTCAGTTACATTTTTACCAATATATTTAAGATGCCTCATGGCGTTTTTGAGTAAAACAGTGGTATTGAATTAGGTTTATTTTTTGTATTTTCTTTAGTAGGTTTTATGTGTTTTCTTTATTCTAATGCCTTTAAATAAATGCAGTTATTTGCTCATAAAACTTATCATTTAACAAAAAACTTTTAAAATTTTAATCATACAAAGTCCTTTTGCTATCAAAAGTTGTCTTCTAGACGGAGGGAAGTGAAGAGATTTTTTGTCCTATAAATCTATTTTTCATAAGAGACTTTTCAATTAATTGATTTTACGGAATTAATTTTGTGAGGTCATTTGAAAAAAGTAGGTATGTAAAAGTTTGTGATTTTAAGAGAATTATTTGAGCTGAAAACCGACTTAAGATTCTAAAACCTTGCATACGATCATGACAAACGCTCTGGAAAGAATTCGTATTTGTGAAAAGGGAAATAGGGATCATTTGAGAGTT
The DNA here is from genome assembly GCF_058129835.1 of Hydra viridissima. Taxonomy (NCBI): domain Eukaryota; kingdom Metazoa; phylum Cnidaria; class Hydrozoa; order Anthoathecata; family Hydridae; genus Hydra; species Hydra viridissima. Next base: position 11,539,958 of record NW_028324303.1, read on the forward strand.
TTTGTTTTTATTACGCATAATATTGAAAAGTATCCATTCATAATATTTTCCAATTATAATATAAAAATGAATGAAATAATTGTAAAAATTGTTACTTCATATTATTTAGCCTTTCCTTGAATACCCTGAAGGTGCAAATCAAAGTTCTCAAAAAGATTTGTGTTGACGGAAGAGCTAATAAGTTCAGACAAAAGCGTTATTATAACCTAACACTAATTGGGTGGTGGGACTAAAAAATTCTTGTCTGTTGTAGAGAAGCAAATAACATAATTCTATTAGCAATAACAATTTGAAGCACTGAAATAACATCTTTCGCTAAACTTCTTGTTCGCGTTATCAAACTTTTCCTGAAATCTCTTTTTTCTTTTGTGTTTCATTATTTCGGCACATTAGGTCAGATAAATTGCAAACAAAACCTTATTTACATTGCGCCGTGTCACAACTATGCAAACTTTATAAATTGTTTTACAGATCTCGTTGCACATGCATTTTTTAAATGCAGTATAGATATCTGTTAAAGCATTAACAATTTATTTTTTTTTTGCCTGAATTTAAAATTCTTATAAAGCGATTGGTTAAGTGCTCTCTTCTACTCGGAAATGTTTTTTTTAAGTATATTTTAGCTTTTTAAAAACCCATAATGAAGAACTTTCCGATGTTTAATATTTTTGTATCCAAAATTTTTCTTTAAGACGTCAAAAATGAATTTAATGGTAATCTTTAAATTCGATGAGATTAAAAATTAACAATATTTTTTTTCTCATGCGAGTCAGTTACTGCGATTATAAAAAGAATTATTGAAATATAGCAAAAATGATAGAGTAATAATTTGTAAAACCTCTTTTGTTTTAAATATTCTTTCATGTTTTAAACTTTATTGTCCACTATTTCGAAGCATCACACCCATTTGTTGTTTTTTAATGAATGGCTTGTTCACAAACCCAGATTACATTTATTAAAAAACTGCAGTTTTTCATAAATTTCTTAAATAAATTACCTTATGCATATTAATCTTGATCACACATACAAAAATAAAATTTTTCTAAACATAATATTTTTCTAAGCATCAAAACAGATAATTAACTGCAAATGAAATTTTCATTTTGCAAGGGAAATGCGAATGATAAAATTTTTAAAATTTTTTCAAATTACGGAATTTCACAATTGAGTAGAGAAGAAAAATGATAAAATTGCTGCTAGAAATAATATTAAAAAAAAATTTTAAGTGTTACGAATATTTTAATGAAATATGCCTAACAATCAATTTTATCGATATTTTGCTGTTCTTAGTTTGAATTCCGCATAAATACAGTGCGTTTATTAAGTAACGCAAAAGATAAATAAAAAATATCTCAAGCATTTTATAAAAACATGTACAACAAAATTTCTTAATTATTAGCATTCTAGGAGGTTTTATTTTATATGTTCAATAATACCCCAATCAACTTGCATAACCAATTCACATCGATAAAGAACGTTGGTCACAGAAGCCAATAATTGATTCAGATGATGACCTCTAAAATTTTTCTCTTAAGTTCATTCAGATGACGACCTCTAAAATTCCTCTCTTAAGTTCATGTTTTGGACCTCTTCGATAAATTCTTGATTTAACCACACCCCAGAAGTAAAAGTTGAAGGGATTAAAATCTGGTGATCTGGCAGGCAAATTAAAATCAAATCCACGATCAATGACACGTTCATGGAAGTGCTTCTCTAGCAGACAAGGAATAATGAGGAGGTGCACCATTGTGCTGAAAGACTATTGAGGATAATTTACGCTTTTTACGCAATTGTGACAGAACATGAATCTCTGGCATGTCTGTATGATTTTCTCCTGTTACAGTATCCTCAAAGAAAAATGGTTGCAAAGAAAATGAGTTTGTAAAACCCATCAAAACACAATTTTTTTCTGCATGGAGCATCTTTGGTAATTTTTTAGAAGGTTTTTCATCACCCCAAATGACACAATTGTGTCTGTGAACATGACCGTCTATGTAAAAATAGGCCTCAGCACTCCAAAGGATATTCGGTAAGAGATGCTGATTTTCAATAATTTTTTTTTTTGAGATATTGACACGTGCAATCTTGTCAGCTGCTTTTATGGCTTGTGTTAAACGTAATTTTTGAGGATTATAATGCAAATGAATCGCAGCAAAGTGTAAACACTAGATTTGCATATTCAAATTACTCTTGAAGTATCAGATGTTGTTGCAACACCACAAGGATTATTGCACGGAAGTTCTTTCAGAGCAATCAACACACTGCAACTTCGTTCATCTTTTAGAGATGGACGTCTCGATTTCGGAGCATCGTTAACAAACCCAGTTGTTGCAAAATAGTCAACTAATCTAGTGATTGAGGATAGTGAGAATGGATTCTTATTTAATCCAGGCTTTGTTTTAAATTGCCTGAGAGCTGCAGTTGCACATTTTTTATTTTCATAAAACTATTGTATTATCTCATTGCGCGTTGCTAAATCCATGTTAGTTTTAAATACGTAGAGACAAAAAATGTTTTTTCTAAAAAATAAATAAACCTTCCTATATTCGCTATATATTTTTTTATAAAAAAATGTGTCAAAATTCTATTGGTCAAAACAATAAACGAAACGAACTTAGAAAAGCAAACGAAGAAAGTTGCTTAACAAAAAACTTGAAACTGAAAGAATTCTAATAAATTTAATTTTTAATATTTTTACTTTATTTTGGAGAAAACACGTTAAAAAGTATAATGGCTATTTCATTTGATAGCGATCATTTCAGAGCAATAGACAACCTTTAAAGCTATGAAACCTTTTTAGAATATTTGAAGTAACAAAGAATCTCTCAAGTAAGTCTTCACTCAAACCCATTAACTCGGCCACAGCCTTGTAATCCTAGAATAATATGTTTGTTAAATATTTTTATATTTTATTTTTTTAGAAATATAACTTTTTTTTTTTTGTTTTTTTATTGTAAAATTGTAAATGTGCCTTAAAAATCGACTTGCTTGTTCAGCGTTAATCTTTATTGGTAATATCAGAGTCGCCTTTTTTTTACTAGACTTTTCTGAAGTTGTTGATTTTTAAAATTCTAATTTGTATCCCAAGTGCGATAGAAACTCTGAAAAATGGATCCAACTGTACACAGTATGCAAGCTAGTAAAAAAAAAAGATTCATCTTCCAGATCACAGGATAAGTTTGTAACCTTAAAAAGATCAATTGCATTGATTTGGGTTTAAAAACGGAGCTGGACTGGGTGGAGATTTTAGGCATAGATTGAAACAAAAAGATCTTGAAGGCACTGTAGTCAGTTACCCTGATACTGGATGTGGTAATTCACATATCTTTCTATACTTTTTCCTTGTTGCAGGCAAGATAGAAGTCAGTAACTTTGTTCTTTGCATCTATTCCTCTGGGGCTTTACGTAATAGGTTCCATCACTTTCCGTTGAAACTTGGGGTCTGCATTCCATTTAAGTTCTTCAACTGACAATGGCAGCACTAAGCAGCTTATCTACATTCTTCACCTTTTGTAGCTCGTCTGGGCTCTTCTTCTTTGTCCAATTTGAAATTTCCTTGAACAATATTAGGTTTTCACTGGGTCTCCCAGCTTTTCTTAATTCAGGAACTCATTCCAAGATTTAATAAGTCACTAATATCTCAAATTAAAAAAAAAATCGAAAAGGGCAAAATGTATTTTAAACCTAAATGAGTTTCTGCCTGTATAAAAAATAGAAACGACTATATGTTAAGCGTTTGAGTAAAATCTCCCAGTTTGAAAAAAGTTTTGCTAAAAACGTTGGCCCCAAAAATTTTTTATGACTAGGGGATGAGTATCATTAAAGTCAAAAATAGAATCCAATTTCGCTTTTTGAATTTTAGCTCACCTCTGGCTAATTGTGGATTGTATCAATTAATAAAATGTTAACAAATGACGTAGCGGTATGCTTCTGAGGGGTCTCTAAAATCACGGGTGTTAGATCAGGCGCAAAAATCAGGCGCAAAAATCTTATAAAATTCATACAAAATTTGTAAAAATAATTTTATCATCAAATTTCTCAGAGTTAAAGGAATAGCCTTTTAATCTAAGTACCAAGTGATAAATTTGTGTCTTTTCTCCATTTTTGTGTCTTGCTTTCCCAAAACCCTTTATACCAGGAGTCCATCGAGATATCCCTTGGTGGTTGTTGAATACAGTACTTGTTTTAAAACATTTGTTTGTGATTGAGGTTTCTGATATATTCATCCTTTTTCAATTGTCTGATCACTTTCTTTACTTCTCAAGTTTTTAGTGATGTCTATAAATAGAATTTGTCTTGAAAACCCTAAAAGTAGAATGTCAAGTGCGCGTGCACGTACTTAATATTGTAATCTACAAGTATGCAAATAGCAATTTTGGAACAAACCAGTACTACAGTATGCTCATGTAGAACAAGTGAAAATTTTATTTTTATTTTTCATGAATGAAAAAACCCATAAAATAAAAGAATCAAACTTTTGGGAGAGGGGGAAGTCTACTCTACCATTAAATGTTTTTGCGTCTTAAAAAAACTAGAGAGTGCAAAAACATTTTAGGGCAGAGGATACATTTGCCCTCCCACAAAAAAAAAAATTGTTGGTTTGAGAGTCACAAGTTTCAGCTTAGATAATTTAAACAATAAAAAAAAAAAAAGAGAAAGAATATTTCTTTTTTTTTTTTTTTGTAAATAAAAATCTTTAACACAAGCGCATTCGTTTTACTATCAAGAAGAAAAATTAGAAATAAAAATTCAAAACAATCAAAAAATTGGATTTCTTGGTTTATGTAAGTTAATAAAGTGCAGTAATTTTAATACTTTTTTTTTAACTGCTATTAAGAAAGATTATCATTGATATACTTTACAAACCTTTCGTTTGGAAAATCTTCTGTCCGATTACGATAAAATGCAATTATAAATTTGTGTAAATTATATTAATACAAAAAATTTTGTATAACACATTTACATTATTAAAGGCTTCTTGGGAGCATTTGCAAAGCGTCTTTTCTGGAGGTTAGTTTTTTTGTTTCGTTTTATATTCATTTCAGCGATTTGTTAATGAACTAAATATGACGTGAAAAGATAAATTATTAAAATCTAAACGACATTAGTTCGAATATTATACAAAATTAAAGATCGAATGTTTTATGTCAAAGTTTTTTTTTTGAAAACTGCTATTGCGTATTGGATTTTTTCAATCGTAATTTGCTGCAGATCATTGCGTTAAAAAATTTTATGTTTTGTTAAAAACTTGTTAATTTCTCTTCTCTCTTTTTTCTGAAGCAATGCAGAAAAAAAATTTCTAAAAGTTGGTTCGTATTGTAAGAAATTTTAACTCTATTTATCAGAACTTTAGACACTTTTTTCGATTTAGATCGGCAGATTAATGTCAAAAGTTTGATCATCCTTTGATTGGTACCACTGTAGGTTCATCGGTCTTTTAGTGAATGGAAAATTGAAAATGCTAAATTGCTATGTAGATTTTTATCTTGTTGTTTCGTTCACTAATATACTGTGTTTAAAAAAAAAACAAAAAAGAGTTTTTCCAAAATTCCCAGTTGTAAGAAATAACCGCAAAGCATAGAAGTTTGAGAGCGACAGAAAAGCGACAATTGTACTTTAGTCTAGACTTTGGCAAAACAAGGAGACGATTTAAACATTAGTGGGTAGTGATGTTTCAACCCTTGAAGTAACCGTTACATTTATTTTTCAAAACTAAAATCATGTATGAACCCAGTAAACATCATGTAGTCGGACCGGCAGAGGACCGCTGTCAGCACTTATGCCGGCCCGACGTCGGCCGCCCGCTGTGGTGCCGTGCTGTCTTGCACATCGTATTTATATCGGTCCGTTTATTTGCAAGCTAAAGGCGGTCCAACAGCGGACCGATGGCGGCAAAACGCCAACTTTTTAACAACGGTCCGTTGGCGGCAAACCAATGTAAGTACGATAGCGGTTCAATATAGGATCTTTAGGTGGTTTTTAATACCCTTTCTAGGGATAGATATACTTGTTTACTTGCATTTTTTAATTTTTTTTTACGGACTTATCTATTAAAAACTGATAATTACTTTTTTCAAGTAATTGAATCCTAATAATAAGCATTTTTATTTTAAGATTGCAACAGGCCGACACAATCCTGGCAAAACACAGCCGACACTTTTGACCAAATACTTAGATATATAGACACAAATAAATTCATAGATCAATGCAAATTTGTGAACAAATACGAATATAAAAGATACTCAGAAATACTAAAACATTTTATTATTAAGATATTACAAATTAAACATTAAAGTCATAATGAAACTGTTATCAATAAATATAATATAAGAAATTAGCGGGTTAGTGTTTAATTTGTATTTGCTGATCGATTCTTCCAATATAAGCAGTTTATTTTGAGATCTGCTTTAGTGCTTTAGCTTTAAACCATGTTTATCATCATTTCGATCAGATGCAATTTATAGTAGGCAAATCATTTCGTGGTAAAAATCCCTTTACGTTACTTAACTCGTCTGCAGATTTCTAATTTTGCCC